>NC_091170.1:46297177-46327177 GCF_040958095.1 Procambarus clarkii | reverse complement strand
CAAATAAAATAATAACTTTATTTGATTTCACTGGAACAGCAAATTCTAACGTAATTCTCAAACTGCCCGAAGCCTCTATAGGAAGGGTGTCTCCCAGTTCCTCAGGCGTTAGTCTAAATGCCAGCAACGTTCGTCCTTTTATAAATGAATTATATATCAAAGTATTACAGGCGTTAAGGCCTACTGTATTTTGAGTCTCATAGTATAGTTTTGAACATTTATTCGGGAATTTACATGTTCTATTAAATAAATTTGACCCATGACGTGTAATATATACATTAGATAAATCGCAGTGATCGAAATAAAGGGGATTAAGCATATACACTCCAGATATAGCTTCCATATCTATCATCTTAATAAATAATTTATCCGGGATAATGCTCCCCCACGATTGGTCAATACTTAATCTCTGCTGTCCATTCCCAAGAATTAACGTCTTGAGGAGTGTCTTATCAAACATATATGTAACTGGCATATTTTGTTCAGTCAGAGCTCTATTAATAGCCTCCAATCCAGATGCAAACGGAGTTATCCGATCAATCCACATTCTAGCTAGTTTAATGTTAAACTTGTATCCAGATTCAATACTATTTATAACCCACGGATCATTGTTAAGTTCTAATCGCAAACAAATGTCAATTCCATCCAAAAGATATTCACTCAAAGTTGTAATGTCCATTAGCAGTTTAAAGCAACAGTTTACTCCCTCAGTTTTTAACTTTACAAATCTAGATTTAAGGTCCTCTGTAGCATTCTTAAAGTAATCTGTGTCATATTTTTCAGGAAAAACATCATTATAGAAATATGTAAGTTCTTTAAATCTTTCAGCTTTACATTCAGAAAGCGTTGTCATTAGCTTTACATACGATAAATATGAAAATAGTGAATTAGTTTCCACCACCTGTTCATTTAAATAAACAGTTACAGCCTTAAACATCGTCTGTTATAAGCCATTAACTATTGATGCATTTTTAATATCCCCTAATGCCGTAATTCCGGAAGGTCCCGTTAATTCAACCAGCAGTTCTAACGTCAGGCTTGAAAGATCTATAAATTGACCCTTAACTCCGGGGATACGGAATTTAATATAAGAATCTTTAAATTTATTGTTAATACTTGAATTCACAGGTAAAATATCTTGTGTCTGTCTTGAAAATATCGTACTTTCAACCATTCTATGCGGACTAACTTTAGGAAAGCCAAAAGCAGCTTATAGCAGCTGTATAATTTTGTAACGGAACTTGCAATGCTGCACTAGGAGCATTTACACTCATCATGTCTGCGTCTAGTATACAACTAGTACTGTTTTATGAAAACACGTCTTTATATCTATCCATTTTCTTTATTTAAGCAGGTCTTTTCGTTATTCGTCCACCCGCTATTAATTTAGGACCTATACTTTTCAATGTTTCCATACCGCATTTTCTAATTGCTTATTTCAAAGTACCTTGGCTTGTATTTATATCCTGCAAAACATTCTGTCCCAGTGTCAATGCAGCTGGCATAATAGTTTTTAATAGGAAAGGAGTTGCTCTACGAGCTAGACCAGTTAAGAAACTTAAAATTCCACCTCCTCTTACATGTCTTCTATCAAAGACAGTAATATCGCCTAATCCTCCACCTGTCTTCCCTCGAGATGCGATAAATCGCCCTACCTCGTCAACGGACAGCTGGACAAACCTGACCCTCATGTTTAAACGCGTCAGGAGAGAATGATAAACTCCCTCATCTCTTTACCATTATATATCAATGGGTCCAATATGCAATACTGCAATTGTACATCCTTCCTTTTCAAAATATACAGGCTCCCCATCTTGAGCTGTTAATTTAATACTGATGCCATCAATATTAGTCGTATTTAAAGGTTTATATAATTTCCTGTGTGTTGCATTACTTTGAAACGAAACAACATCCAAGATATTTACAATCTGATTACCAAACATGGTGGGCTGCACCTTATCACAATATACACACAAGAAATCTATACGGCCTCCGGTGATAATAGCATGTATCTTGTACAGTCATCCTGTTATTAGGTAGTTTATTCATAATAAAATATCATATGCTTTACCTACTTCAGCTCCAATAACTTTACATATATTTCGACCAAAGAAAAAAGAAATGCGAACAATCAATTCACCATCCTTTGTAATAAATCATTTTAACAACTTCTCACTAAATGCAGTATTAAACTTAATTCGATTAATACTCGATTCATATTTCATATAAATGCCCCCATGGTCTGGGAAATTATAATTAAGTACGGTTCCTATAAAACTCAGCGAACCTCTTGAAAATATAACTGAAATTTCTCTATTTAAAATAGTCGTTAGCTCTATGCAATTATCGCTCGCTAAAATATCTGACTTTAAAGTGAAAGATGTATTCACCGTATTCAAATCAGATAAATTTTTATTAGACACTAGAAGTTAAATTGAAATAAGACTTTCTGTGTCATTTTTCATAACTGCAAAATAAGACGGAGGCAGGAATATATTCTTCAGGCACATTTCGTAAGCTTTATTAGGGTCTAAAGGCAGCTATGTAATCTATTTTCAAAAGCATTAGGAGCATTATTTTTAAATACGTCAGTATCTGAGTTACTTGCTGCATATATAACGTAACTATCCATCCTGTAGTCTATTAATAAATGATAAAAAATAAACAAAAACTCACCTTAATATGAACTCACCTTAATATGATATCTAGGTAGACTCTCTTTCATCTCCCACCTTGATCCGCCTCTTCAAACTCGGGGGAGAAAACACTTGATTTTTCGCATCTACATTTCTAAATAAATTTTCAGGTGTAGAGGTCAAAGAAAAAAACACCTTAGCTATGGGCAATTTATCTTCTGGGAATACACTTTCGGAGTGCACATCCTGCCTATAACGTCTTCAACAATATTGAGCCCAGTAACTGGCGATGTGATGTTCCCTTCATCATCCCACTTTACAAGACCACTTGTATTAAAATAATTTAACAAGGAGACAGCAAAATCATAATCCTTAAGCTTTAATCTCAAGTCTATCAAGTGATGTATAACAGGATTTGTTTTCACTGTCATAGGCTTCTCTACACTTACTGCCGTAGGCTTCTGTTGATCAATAGCTTTTCGTGGTACAAGATAGAATTCTTTCATTATTCCTTATTAAATAGCCTTTAAATAAAATTTGTAGCTATTGGAAGTAAAATATCCAATAAATTACCTCCTCTTTTACTCGTTAATATGTCTTTCTTGAGTGAAATTGCCTTCTTATTACAGGCAGTATTAAGTAGAGCTCCATACATAGTATCTTTAGAATGTCGTTTTTTAGAATTTAAAATTCTTTAGAATTTCAAATAGGCTTCCCAACTTCAATTTTATTTTTTAAGAAATTATTAAATATTTCAGATAGGCAAATTATATGTTCTTTTTTAAGAGTCTTAATTAACTTTTTTCTAGACTTATAATCTAATCTAACTAATAGTTCAATAAATCTGCGATACTTGCTAACTAAGGGCTGCTTCTTCATAGTTTCTTCACGTCATCTGAATTCACCCACTGATCAAATGAACTGTCGAATTCTCTCAATTTCAAATGTATCTGACAAGTAGGTGGGAGTCAGCTCCTCTCTATAAAACCCGCCTTCTATAAGTCTATTATTTAAGTCCTTTAGATAATATAAAGGTACGGGTTTTTTAGTATCAATTTGATAAATAGTAAATATTTCCTTGGTGTTCTGTTGATGAAAACCTTTTTTGAACTTTGAAATACCATTAGATACAGTGAGCCATACTGTATCTCCTACAGACAGATGATTACTGAAGCGCGGGGTAGTCTGCTGGTCTCCTCAATACATGAGCTTAAACTGCCTAGTCACATCTTGAGGCGAAGATAAAGCATGTACATCAATAGGTATTTTCCCCTTTAATCCTCTATAGGGTGTTCTATTATATGTTTTAACCATATCAGGCAAGACATTTATATAGGTTAAGGTATTGTATGCCGTTTAAATATTTATATATCTTAGTTTTCAATGTTCTTATAAATCTCTCTGCAATGCTGGCTTTAGTTTCCTGAGAAAATACACTGTACAGTTTAATGTTTTTTTCTGTCTAACAATCGTTTCATATATTTATTATAGAATTCACCACCCTTATCAGTGTTAAGCTCCCTTATGCCTTTTGATGAAGGTAAATCCAAAATAACTTTCATGACTTCGCTTACACTCTGATCTGATTTAGTGGATAGTGGAACTACGTGTGCAAACCTCAAAAATATATCAACACAAACTAATAAATATTTAATATCATTGTTGTGCTTAGCTAACAACATCATATAAGCCAAGTCACAGGTAAAGAAAGCTTTAGGTCTAGGTGCTAAGATACGTCTGCGCTTAAATTTGAGGTTTTTTAATATGTAGATGTAAGGTATAAGCATTAGACGTTTTTAAATAGTCTTTCACATCTTTTATAGTTAATTCAGGGAATGTTTTCTTTGCAGCCTTATACAATTTTAAAACACCACCTAACCCACCAATAGACTTGGGGTCATTGTATATCTTATTAAGAGTTTGTTTAATGTTCACCATTGATACACTATTTCATAAGGGGGCTCATTTACAAAATTTCCCCTAAATATTATAGATTGAGGTGTTTTAACGCCCAAGTCAACAAGTAAATACCCACACTGTCGAGAAGTCACTTTCATATATATATCTAAAAAATTCTTGGCATCTTGTTTTCCAAATATTTGTCTCCCAAATGTTTCTATCTGGGACAGGTCTCTTGATTTAAGCAGAATAAAATGAGATGTATTTAAACTTATAGATCTAGAAAATTTCCCACTAAGAAAATATTTTGGGTTATAAAAATAATAGAGATGTTCTCGTTCCGTCCCCTAGTGAATATATCACTTACTATTTTAGAGTTTGTAGATTCAACATACAAGTCATCATAAGCAACTAATATATGCGATGTGTCCTCTGGATCACGATCGTCTAAAGGGTTTACAATTTCAGAGTAATGCGATATCTTATGTTTAATTAGTGGGTTAGTACTCAACTCTTTATACCCACTTCCACAGATAATTTTTTTAGCAAAGTTCTGCTGATATTTCTCTATCATTTTAGAACATAAATAGCTCTTCCCACCATTTGAAAATCCAGCAATAATCATTTTTAATGGTTCACTAAATATATTCAACTGGGCTTCAGTAATAACTTTCTTCTGCCTTTCCATGATGCTGGGATTCAATGGACTAACAACAAATATATAATGAAAGGAGTATTTAAACAAAATGTACATTCGAGTTTTTATTTTTAAAAAGTTAACATAGCCAATAAATCATAGACATTTTTTCATTAAACATTTTCATTAGACATAGAATCATATACATTTCATTAGACATTTTCATAAGACAATAATTCATTGACATTTGAACATAGACATTATATAGACATTTTCATTAGACAATAAATAATATACATTAAACATTTGAACATAGCCAATACAGTAACAAAATCATAGACATTACATAGACATATTTGAACATAGGCATTTTCATTAGACAATAAATCATAGACATTTTCAATAGATATTTGAACATAGCCAATACAGTAACAAAATCATAGACATTACATAGACATATTTGAACATAGTCATTTGAACATAGGAATTTTCATTAGGCAATATATCATAGACATTTTCATTACACAATAAATCATAGATATTTTCATTAGACATAGCTAATACAGTAACAAAAAATACATAGCCAATACAGTAACAAAGTAACATTGAACATAGACTTAGTTGTTATTAGGGAACAATGGCTGAGCGACTCTATCCCGCTTATCCCAAAGATTAAAAATGGGGAATAATGGACGTCTTGGTGGGGAATTATCTACAATTACCGGATCTTCTACCTGCACTTCTTCCTGTACCTCGCGCTCTGGAATGTCTGGGTGACCGTAAGCTAAAGACTCTGTGGGACTAATCAGGTACCTCTTGTCGTCAAAAGCTGAAAGGCCGCGCTTAGTTGTTTCATATGTACATATCTGCCCGTTAACGTTATGAATGGAACGGGATACAAAATTAAAAGTTGTGTTTGTCTGTAACGTGTTCTGAAAAGATGCATGGGTTATTTTCTTTTGTTAGTGATAAGGAATCTCTGTACATTTACATAAATGTTCATTATCAAGGGTTAAGAGAGAATAAGTTTCAGGCATGAGTGCAATTAATTCAGTTATAATTTTCTGTTTTACTTCTGACTTGAGGAGTCCTAGTTTGCCTTTACAAGTAGCTGAGTACATGGGATGATCTTTGTCAAAATTACTTAAATCCATATAATCTAATAGAGGAGCTTTTGTCATTTCCTGGAACGCATCTTTACAGGTAAGAGTGAATATGAAGGAGTTTGTATCCGTATAAATTAGTCTAGCTCTTTCCCCATAATGGGCTTTAATTACGTTATACCAGAACATATAAACGTCTCTTGGCTATCTGCAAGATCTGATATCCCATGTAAGAAGGAGTGATGACTTTAAGGATGTCTTTCATTACTGTACAAGAAATCATATCTGGACCTAGAGAGATAGCTCGTTTATACAAAGGGTTTCTTGCATGAGTTAAAAATGAGTGTTTGTTGTTACTAGATGGTGGGTATTAGCATATCTAGAAATACTGGTCATTGATACAGACTATTACTTATGAGTTTAAAGGCTTTTCCTTTAACTTCACAGGTGGTATTGGTTCGTTCTCGAATGTTCGTCGAAATGAAATCTTTTAAATAGGGAGCCTGTTTAAATTCATAGATTGTTTTTACTCTTTCAACTTCCAATCCTAGTTTTAATAGCAATTGCAGGAAATCAAGGCTTAATAAATAGTCTTTTTAGGGCAGATGGGATGCAATTAATTTAGTATTTTTAGGCGGGAGCTTACGTTTTTCATCATTAAGGGTTTTCTTACTGTACTCTGACAAAAACTCCTCAGTTATGAAGGAGTTTTAGTATGAGACAGTACAAGGGGCAGATCATCAGTATACCTAGCTACCTCGGGAGATACATGTTTCGTATCGCATAAAATCCAATAGCCTTTGTCTTGATCACAGGGGATATGTTGTAACCCTTGCCCTAATAAGGTATCCCGTTCAAGATCAGTTAATTGTCTAATCCCTCCCTGAGGAAGTAACTCAGTCATGCACGCTGCATATAAGCTGTTGAAATCGAGGTACAAAATGTGCGTATCTTCATCAGAGCAAGGGTTAGATGTAGTGTGCTCATTAACAGCCTGTGTAAATTGTCTTATGGAAGATGTGAACCCCCCTCTAAGATTCCTTCTCAACAAATCATAAACATTCTGATCATACACATAGTCAAGTACAACTTTAGATTTAAATAAGAACGCGTCCCAAGCGTAATTAGGCAGTGATACATAGAAAATAATATCTAGCTCGTAAATTTCTTTCAATGATGTGTGCCAAAGTGTAAATATATCAACTAACATTCCTACGTCAACTTTTAAATATAACATGAGGTAATCTTTGATGTTAGCACAGTTCCCTAAATTAAATACTTTAAGAGCTTTGTTGTAATCTTCTAAAGATAGAGGAGCGTCATGTAAAACATTGTAAAACTTATCTCGAGAAGGGAGCTGAGGTTCCTCTAATACATCCAAGGAAGAAATGTAATCATAACATAGGCTTTGTTTACCTTTTATTAACAGAGCTTTAGCCTCATCGGATACGCCGCTTAATATGTGTTCAGTATACTTGGTAGGTTTCTTACTGTCAACGTGCTCTTTTGCTAAGGTTCCTAATGACCCATTAAGGAGAGCTAGGCTATCTAGGAATTTAAGATTACCTATGATGACTTGAATAAATTTTAAACCTTCCTTGGATAGAATTTCTACATCGCGGTGAGGATCTTTAGGCAGTTCTTTAAGTATAATTCCTAGATCATACGCTGCATTATGGGAAAATGTGGTCAAATATCTACGAGCATTATTACATTGTAAATTGCAACGAGCACAATATGCTCCTAAGTAATTATTTTCTTGTATAGTATGATTATGGTGCCTATGTTTATCTTTCCTATTCTTGAAATTTTGATGGCACAATTGACACGTATTTTTCTTTGAAACATCCTTTCCTGCTCTCTAGACAAGTTCTTAGGGAAGTTGGGGAGCTGAGCATAAATAGCTTTGCATGAGGTTTCTAGCGTGGTAATAAAATGATTAACAGCGTCTGGACCTACGTATGAATACGTTTCTACGACATTTAATTCTCTGTCTATAATCCTGTAAGCATAAGCAATTGCTTTATGCTTGCTTTCAACCATGCCTCGAGGATTTTGACGGTCTAAAAAGACACTCATTCTTGCTATGGTTAATATTCTTTGCAAATTTATGGAAATCTTTGATCAGGCAGAGATGCTTGCCTTCCAATAATAAGAAAGGGACTTTATCGACATGCTTTTCTTGGCTTTTCCTAGCTAAACTAAGATAGTAACGATTACTTTCGTGGGTTACTGTATAAATATAAATAGAAATTTTATTTAACATTTCTATTTTCCTAAGATTATCGAAAGATACAGGGAATCTGATTTCATCTGCCCATACTACGAATCTTCTACACCATTGTAAGCTTTTGTAACGATGTATAACGTTATCCATCTTGAGGTTATCTTGAGATGGCATATCTTATCTTGGCATTTGAAACATTAAGAGGAAACTGCATTTGAAACATTAAGATGAAAATGGCATTTGAAATATATAGAGAAAAACAATGTTTTGAAACATAAATGATAATACTTACGAGCTGGGTTATTGATTCCACCAAGTACGAGATTCTCTTGATCACGAATAGGAACTCCTGTAATGGAAACATTTTCTGTATGAGTACATATTACTTGTTTTATACACTTGTTAAAATATACAATTATTAACTTTTTAATTTACATAAGAAATATGGTGAAACGTACGATTATTTATGATGCGACGGCGTTTGGGTGGAGGTTCAATGACGTTTCGGGCTTCAGTGGGAGGTTCCTGGCTAACAGACCAACGACAATACGGGCAGGAAGCAGAACCGTGAACTGAAATGAGAATATTATATATAAATTAGCTGTCTGTACGTACGTGTGTTTCATAAATATATTTCTTTAAAAGTTTATTGAATGTACGAGAAATGTGGTACTTACGATTTGCACAATAGAGTTGACCACAACAAGCACAGGTAACGTCGAAATGTCCTGGTGGTGTAGGTCCGTTGCACTGTATACAGAAAAGTCTACATTCCTGTAGCGCGTTGATGCTCATCTCAGCTGTGCATGTTACGCATCTTGCTGTGCATAAATGCCCGATTTCGTTGTTAAGAAGTTGGAAACACAACGGACAGAGAGACATGATGATGGGAGATGTGAACAGGCTGAGGGAACTTGTGAACTTGTTGATGATTGAATGTTGACTGAGAGTGTACGCCACTTAGACAGATCTTAAGCAGGCTGAGGGGCCCCTGAACGAGCGTAATGACTTTTATTGTGCCCCTGAGTGAGCGTTTTGGTTGCATTTATTATTAGCGATGAGGTTTGGGCGAATATTGGGATTAAAACTTGTTTATAACATGTGTAAACTAAAATTAGATGAAACAAAATATAAATAACTAAATACGTTTTATTAATGCCTAATGCATATATGTATAAATTATTACGTTGGTGAAAGCCGGCAATGACTGACGGATGGCGGGCAGGTAATCAGGTGTTGAATGCCTCGGGGCAGGTAGCCTGGGTAAATTAAGGGCTTACATATTGAGACGCATCGGTTGATTTGTGTAAAACTGACTTGTTTAATGTAAAGGAACTAACATTACGATGTCTAAAATAGCTGTACGGAATTATGAACGAATAATATCAAGATAATGAAGAAGGAGAGGTAGAGAGGGGGAGAGACGGTCCAGATATTACGGCGACACTGGGATAAGATTATGCCGGTGACTTGGGGTGTGAGGTCGGAACAGGTGACGCGGGGGTGTGAGGTTAGAACAGGTGACACGGAGGAGGGGGGGGGTTGCGAGGGATAGGGGAGGGAGGGGGTGTGAGGTCGGAAGAGGTGACACAGGGGTGGGGGGGGGGAGGGGCAGGCCGAGTAATTAATGATGTCTTATGTAGCTAGGTAATACTACAGTTTTAGTTATATAGACATATTCGTTTGTAGGTAAGAATTTCTACTTAAAAGAATAAAGTCTAAAAAAATCTGTTTATTCTCGGTAAGAATTCTGAAATTATTTTACCCCATAAGAACTCTTAACAAACTTCTATGAATACTTTATCTGAAAATGATCTTTGAAAATTTCAGTCTTTAACTCCGAAATTGACTGATTTGAAAACAAAAATTGTCCGTAGAGTTTACCTGGAAACCCTCTGACACAAACACGATGTTTACCTGTGACATATGGACGACTGTTGACCTCGAAACCCTGTGACTCACACACGATCCCCCACCCCCCTCCACCTAAAATAAATCGTCTGTATGGGGTCATCCCTACTACTACTGGTGTGGAGGACCGTGGGAGGATGGTGCGGGTGAACGTTGGAGGGTGGGAGACCGTGGGAGGAGGGTGAGGGACCGTGGGAGGAGGGTGTGGGAGACCATAGGGAGCAGCGTGGGAGACCGTGGGAGCAGCGTGGGAGACAGTGGGAGCAGCGTGGGAGACCGTGGGAGCAGCGTGGGGGGACCACATAACAGAAGCAGCGCCAACATGGAGCGAGGCGGTCACTCCCTCAGCTACTCTGGTCTTCTCCTCCTCTTGACTTTCATTCAAGGTTGGTTTACCTTACTCTGCACTGTGTTACTGTGCACTGTTACTGTACACTGTGTTACTCTACACAGTTACTGTACATTGTGTTACTGTACACTGTGTTACTGTGCACTGTTACTGTACACTGTGTTACTCTACACAGTTACTGTACATTGTGTTACTGTACACTGTGTTACTGTGCACTGTTACTGTACACTATGTTACTCTACACAGTTACTGTACATTGTGTTACTGTACACTGTGTTACTCAACACAGTTACTGTACATTGTGTTACTGTACACTGTGTTACTCTACACAGTTACTGTACACTGTATTACTGTACACTATGTTACTCTACATTGTTACTGTACACTGTCACTGTACACTGTCACTGTACACTGTGTTACTGTGCACTGTTACTGTACACTGTGTTACTGTACACTGTGTTACTGTGCACTGTTACTGTACACTGTGTTACTGTACACTGTGTTACTGTGCACTGTTACTGTACACTGTGTTACTGTACACTGTGTTATGCTGCACTGTGTTATGCTGCACTGTGTTACCCTACACAGTTACTGTACACTGTGTTACTGTACACTGTGTTACTGTACACTGTGTTACTGTGCACTGTTACTGTACACTGTGTTACTGTACACTGTGTTATGCTGCACTGTGTTATGCTGCACTGTGTTACCCTACACAGTTACTGTACACTGTGTTACTGTACACTGTGTTACTCAACACTGTTACTCAACACTGTGTTATTGTACACTGTGTTACTCTACTCTCTTACTGTACACTGTGTCACTCTGCACAGTGTTACTCTACACAATTACTGTACACTGTGTTACTCTACTCTGTTACTGTGCACTGTGTTACTCTTCACTGTGTTGAGTTACTCTACACTGTTTTACTCAACACTCTCTTACTGTACACTATGTTACTCTACACTGTGTTACTCTACACTGTGTTACTCTACTCTCTTACTGTACACTGTGTTACTCTGCACAGTGTTACTCTGCACAATTACTGTACACTGTGTTACTCTACTCTGTTACTGTGCACTGTGTTACTCTTCACTGTGTTGTGTTACTCTACACTGTTT
This sequence comes from Procambarus clarkii, assembly GCF_040958095.1. Classification (NCBI taxonomy): domain Eukaryota; kingdom Metazoa; phylum Arthropoda; class Malacostraca; order Decapoda; family Cambaridae; genus Procambarus; species Procambarus clarkii. Next base: position 46,315,294 of record NC_091170.1, on the reverse strand, counting down.
TACTCAACACTCTCTTACTGTACACTATGTTACTCTACACTGTGTTACTCTACACTGTGTTACTCTACGCTGTGTTACTCTACGCTGTGTTACTCTACACTGCGTTACTCTACACTGTGTTACTCTACACTACGTTTCTCTGCACTGTGTTACTGTACACTGTGTTACTGTACACTGTACACTGCGTTACTCTACACTGCGTTACTCTACACTGTGTTACTCTACGCTGTGTTACTCTACTCTGAGTTACTCTACACTGTGTTACTGTACACTGTTTTACTCTACACTGTGTTACTGTACACTGTGTTACTCTACCCTGAGTTACTCTACATTGTGTTACTCTACACTGCGTTACTCTACACTGTGTTACTCTACACTGAGTTATTCAACACTGTGTTACTCTACACTAAGTTACTCTACACTGTGTTACTCTACACTGAGTTACTCAACACTGTGTTACTCTACACTGCGTTACTCTGCACTGAGTTACTCTACACTGAATTACTCTACCCTGAGTTACTCTGCACTGTGTTATTCTACACTGTGAAACACTACACTGTTTTACTCTACACTGTGTTACGGTACACTGTGTTACTCTACGCTGTGTTACTCTGCACTGAGTTACTCTACACTGTGTTATCAACACTGTGATACTCTACACTGTGTTACTCAACACTGTAATACTCTACACTGTGCTACTCTACACTGTGTTACTGTACACTGGTTTACTGTTCACTATGTTACTCTACACTGGTTTACTGTTCACTATGTTACTCTACACTGTTTTACTGTACACTGAGGTACTCTACACTGTGTTATTTTACACTGAGTTCTCTACACTCTGTTACTGTACACTGAGTTACTCTACACTGTGTTACTCAACACTGTGTTACTCTACGCTGTGTTACTCTACTCTGTAATACTGTACACTGTGTTACTCGACATTATGTTACTCTGCACTGTGTTACTCTACACTGTGTTACTCTACTCTGTGTTACTCTACTCTGTAATACTGTAAACTGTGTTACTCGACATTATGTTACTCTGCACTGTGTTACTCTACACTGTGTTACTGTACACTGTGTCACTCTAAACTGTGCTACTCTACACTGAGTTACTGCATACTGTACACTGTGTTACTCGACATTGTGTTATGCTATACTGTTACTCTACACTGTTCGCATTTGTGTTGCTCACGTGGTCCCAAAAAATGAAATGATTTGACAAAATACTATGCCCAAGATTACCATCAGAGCGCTTTCGGGATGATGGGCAAATAGCGTCGGCAACCATCATCTTTTGTATGGTCGTGATGATCAAGCGGTTAAGGTCTCCTGTATTCCAGTTGCATAGTGCTCCTGGCAGTATGGGTTCGAGTCACTTCTGGGGTGTGGGATTTTCATTTACATATATATATATATATATATATATATATATATATATATATATATATATATATATATATATATATATATATATATACTCTACACTGTGTTATATATATATATATATATATATATATATATATATATATATATATATATACTCTACACTGTGTTATATATATATATATATATATATATATATATATATATATATATATATATATATATATATATATATATATATATATATATATAACACTGTATATATATATATATATATATATATATATATATATATATATATATATATATATGTCGTACCTAGTAGCCAGAACTCACTTCTCAGCCTACTATGCATGGCCCGATTTGCATAATAAGCCTAGTTTTCATGAATTAATGTTTTTTCGACAACCTAACCTACCTAACCTAACCTAACCTAACGTTTTCGGCTACCTAACCTAACCTAACCTATAAAGATAGGTTAGGTTAGGTTAGGTAGGGTTGGTTAGGTTCGGTCATATATCTACGTTAATTTTACCTCCAATAAACAAAAATTGACCTCATACATAATGAAATGGGTAGCTTTATCATTTCATAAGAAAAAAATTAGAGAAAATATATTAATTCAGTAAAACTTGGCTTATTAGGCAAATCGGGCCTCGCATAGTAGGCTGAGAAGTGAGTTCTGGCTACTAGGTACGACATATATATATATATATATATATATATATATATATATATATATGTCGTACCTAGTAGCCCGAATGCACTTCTCGGCCTACTATGCAAGGCCCGATTTGCCTAATAAGCCAAGTTTTCATGAATTAATTGTTTTTCGACTACCTAACCTAACCTAACCTAACTTTTTCGGCTACCTAACCTACCTAACCTAACCTAACCTAACTTTTTCGGCTACCTAACCTAACCTAACCTATAAAGATAGGTTAGGTTAGGTTAGGTAGGGTTGGTTAGGTTCGGTCATATATCTACGTAAATTTTAACTCCAATAAAAAAAAATTCACCTCATACATAATGAAATGGGTAACTTTATCATTTCATAAGAAAAAAATTAGAGAAAATATATTAATTCAGGAAAACTTGGCTTATTAGGCAAATCGGGCCTTGCATAGTAGGCTCAGAAGTGCGTTCTGGCTACTAGGTACGACACATATATATATATATATATATATATATATATATATATATATATATATGCGAACAAGCCTGAATGGTCCCCAGGACATATGCAACTGAAAACTCACACCCCAGAAGTGACTCGAACCCATACTCCCAGAAGCAACGCATCTGGTATGTACAAGACGCCTTAATCCACTTGACCATCACGACCGGATATAATGAGGTGATAGCCGAGGCTATTTGAACCACCCCACCGCCGGCACTCGGATAGTTATCTTGGGCATAGCATTTTACCAAATCACCTCATTCTTTGGGGCAACACGTGAGGAACACAAATGCGAACAAGCCTGAATGGTCCCCAGGACATATGCAACTGAAAACTCACACCCCAGAAGTGACTCGAACCCATACTCCCAGAAGCAACGCATCTGGTATGTACAAGACGCCTTAATCCACTTGACCATCACGACCGGACATAATGAGGTGATAGCCGAGGCTATTTGAACCACCCCACCGCCGGCACTCGGATAGTTATCTTGGGCATAGCATTTTACCAAATCACCTCATTCTTTGGGGCAACACGTGAGGAACACAAATGCGAACAAGCCTGAATGGTCCCCAGGACATATGCAACTGAAAACTCACACCCCAGAAGTGACTCGAACCCATACTCCCAGAAGCAACGCATCTGGTATGTACAAGACGCCTTAATCCACTTGACCATCACGACCGGACATAATGAGGTGATAGCCGAGGCTATTTGAACCACCCCACCGCCGGCACTCGGATAGTTATCTTGGGCATAGCATTTTACCAAATCACCTCATTCTTTGGGGCAACACGTGAGGAACACAAATGCGAACAAGCCTGAATGGTCCCCAGGATATATGCAACTGAAAACTCACACCCCAGAAGTGACTCGAACCCATACTCCCAGAAGCAACGCATCTGGTATGTACAAGACGCCTTAATCCACTTGACCATCACGACCGGACATAATGAGGTGATAGCCGAGGCTATTTGAACCACCCCACCGCCGGCACTCGGATAGTTATCTTGGGCATAGCATTTTACCAAATCACCTCAAAGAATGAGGTGATTTGGTAAAATGCTATGCCCAAGATAACTATCCGAGTGCCGGCGGTGGGGTGGTTCAAATAGCCTCGGCTATCACCTCATTATGTCCGGTCGTGATGGTCAAGTGGATTAAGGCGTCTTGTACATACCAGATGCGTTGCTTCTGGGAGTATGGGTTCGAGTCACTTCTGGGGTGTGAGTTTTCAGTTGCATATGTCCTGGGGACCATTCAGGCTTGTTCGCATTTGTGTTCCTCACGTGTTGCCCCAAAGAATGAGGTGATTTGGTAAAATGCTATGCCCAAGATAACTATCCGAGTGCCGGCGGTGGGGTGGTTCAAATAGCCTCGGCTATCACCTCATTATGTCCGGTCGTGATGGTCAAGTGGATTAAGGCGTCTTGTACATACCAGATGCGTTGCTTCTGGGAGTATGGGTTCGAGTCACTTCTGGGGTGTGAGTTTTCAGTTGCATATGTCCTGGGGACCATTCAGGCTTGTTCGCATTTGTGTTCCTCACGTGTTGCCCCAAAGAATGAGGTGATTTGGTAAAATGCTATGCCCAAGATAACTATCCGAGTGCCGGCGGTGGGGTGGTTCAAATAGCCTCGGCTATCACCTCATTATGTCCGGTCGTGATGGTCAAGTGGATTAAGGCGTCTTGTACATACCAGATGCGTTGCTTCTGGGAGTATGGGTTCGAGTCACTTCTGGGGTGTGAGTTTTCAGTTGCATATGTCCTGGGGACCATTCAGGCTTGTTCGCATTTGTGTTCCTCACGTGTTGCCCCAAAGAATGAGGTGATTTGGTAAAATGCTATGCCCAAGATAACTATCCGAGTGCCGGCGGTGGGGTGGTTCAAATAGCCTCGGCTATCACCTCATTATGTCCGGTCGTGATGGTCAAGTGGATTAAGGCGTCTTGTACATACCAGATGCGTTGCTTCTGGGAGTATGGGTTCGAGTCACTTCTGGGGTGTGAGTTTTCAGTTATATATATATATATATATATATATATATATATATATATATATATATATATATATATTATTAAATATGACCGAAAAAGTAAGATTAATAATTCTAACACGAATTTTCTCAATCTTTCGTACATTTCTTTTCACTGATGGAGGTAAATCAAAAATCAATTCTCCAAAATTCATTTTTATTTCTAGTCTGACGCGACACGAGCGCGTTTCGTAAAACTTATTACATTTTCAAAGACTTTAGTTTACAAATACACAACTGAATAGAACTTACGCATCTCCGATTTTAAATCTACATTTGAGTGAGGTGGAAGGGGTGATGTGGCATTAATCAACACAAGACAGAACAAAGGGTGGTATTAATAGGGTATTAATTTTATCAACACAAGACAGAACAAGAGGTGATATTAATAGGGGTGATATTAACAAGAGGTGATATTGATCCAGCCTGTACTCCTCTTGACATATCAGAAAATATTCTGAGGAAACTACTCCAAGCTTGTACTAAAGAGGCACCCTTCTTGAGCCCGGATGGGCACATGTATAAGCAAGTAGATGGGGTCGCCATGGGTTCTCCCCTAGGTGTCCTGTTTGCAAACTTCTACATGGGTACCATCGAGCAAAAAGTCTTAGTCGACATGAACTTGAAACCGGCCATATACTCCAGGTATGTTGACGACATTTTTACACAGGTACCTGATGTCAGACATCTGCAGGAGCTGAAGGAGGCATTTGAGCAGAGTTCCGTGCTGCGTTTCACTTACGAGATGGAAAAGGATGGGAAGCTGCCCTTTCTAGATGTAACAGTCATGGAAAAGAGCGGAGGTTTCCACACTGCAGTCTACACTAAGGAAACGAACATAGGAATGTGCCTAAATGCCAACAGAGACTGCCCAGACAGGTACAAGAGGAGTGTTGTTAACGCATATGTCGACCGTGCTCTCAGCCACAGCTCAGAAAGGAAGCAAGTCGACGAAGAACTCTGTAGGGTAAGGCAGGTCCTAGTCAACAACGGCTTCTCCAATGGTTTCGTCGAAGACATCATAAGAAGGAAAGTGAAAAGCCATGCAACCTCTGAAGAGACAACTAACACAACACCTATACCCCCTATTAGACTATTTTACAGGAACTTCTTTTCCACAGCTCATAAAAGGGAGGAAAGGGTCCTGAAAGATATTGTTAATAGAAACGTTATCCCTACAGACAAAAATCAGAGGATACAACTGACGATTTACTATAAAACCAGAAAAACGGCCAGCCTACTCATGAGAAACTCTCCAGACACAAAACAGAACGCTTTAAAAGAGACTAACGTCGTCTATGCCTTCAAATGCCCTCTTGGGGACTGTAAGCTCCAAAAAACCCAGTATATAGGCAAGACAACAACATCTCTTTCTAGGCGTTTAACGATGCATAAGCAACAGGGCTCCATTAAGGAACATATAATCTCTTCCCACAACCAAACCATCGCCAGAGAAATCCTAGTAAACAACACAGAAATCATCGATAGATACAGCGATAGCAGGCGGCTTGACGTTTGCGAGGCACTACACATCAAGAAGTCAACACCAGCAATCAACAGCCAATTATTGCACAACTATATTCTACCCACCTCAAGACTCCGCTCCAATATAGAAGCATCAAGAAATATGGACCAATAGGCTTTCTACAAACACTTCTATTCAAATGAATTCTCCAAAATTCATTTTTATTTCTAGTCTGACGCGACACTTGAGCGCGTTTCGTAAAACTTATTACATTTTCAAAGACTTTAGTTTACGAACACACAACTGAAACTGAATAGAGCTTACACATCTTCGAGTTTATATCTACATTTGGGTGAGGTGGATGAGGTGAAAACAAACTTTCAACAATGGGTATTGAATGGGTATTAAATTCCAACACAAGACAGAACACGAAACAATGGGTATTGAATGGGTATTAAATTCAACTATATTCTACCCACTTCAAGACTCCGCTCCAATATAGAAGCATCAAGAAATATGGACCAATAGGCTTTCTACAATTACTTCCATTCAATACCCATTGTTTCGTGTTCTGTCTTGTGTTTGAATTTAATACCCATTCAATACCCATTGTTTCGTGTTCTGTCTTGTGTTTGAATTTAATACCCATTCAATATCCATTGTTTCGTGTTCTGTCTTGTGTTGGAATTTAATACCCATTCAATACATATTGTTGAAAGTTTGTTTTCACGAAAAAGCCAGAGCTCAACCCATGTATCCACAATTAGATGAATACAACTAGGTGAATACACACACACACACACACATACAGAGCCCGATAGGCTCAGGAATCTGTACACCTGTTGATTGACGGTTGAGAGGCGGGACCAAAGAGCCAGAGCTCAACCCCCGCAAACACAACTAGGTGAGTACAACTAGGTGAGTACACACACACACACACACATACACACACACAAACACATACACACACACACACACACACACACACACACACACACACACACACACACACACACACACACACACACACACACACACACATACATACATACACACACACACATACACACACACACACACACACACACACACACACACACACACACACACACACACACACACACACACACACACACACACACACACACACACACACACACACACATAGTCAGGGGAACTAACTCTGGTCAGTTTTACATTATAATAATCGAATATAATAATTTCTTACACAATTCATTTTCCTGCATTTGGTTGCTATTTGTTGTGTTTCAAGTGGGTGAGCAGCGGCCTGTAAATTATACCTTCGCCTACTTTATCGCCATTTTCTCTATTTTCTGTGAACTAGAGTCAATAATATTAATGCCAGGAGTTTTTTGTGTTTTTTGGTAACGTTGGCTTTGTGCGTGATATGATGAACATCGTACAGTATAATGGCTACGTACTGAGTTGCTTTCTTTCTAATGTGGAGTCGAAAACCCATCTACAGACATATAACTTGATATCACACACAGAGATCACACTAACGTGAAGCATCAAATGAACAAATCCACAAGGGCCGTGACGAGGATTCGAACCTGCGTCCAGGTTTGATGCATCACGTTAGTGTGATCTCTGTGTGTGATGATGTAAGGGCTAAGAGAGAGAACGGCCTATTGACATAGCTCAGGTGCAAGGGGGGGGGTTGTGTAAAAGCCTGGTTTGTGCCTCGAAGAGGCTACGGGATCCAGTAAGTTCAGTAGAACTTCGGTTTCAACCCTTTTAACCCTGTCGTAGCTCAGTCGATTAAGGCAGTGTCTGGGATGCTCCCGGTCTCAGGTTCGAATCCTCGTCACGGCCCTTGTGGATTTGTTCATGTAACTTGATATTAAATCAAGCTCATGAAAATCTCATATATATATATATATATATATATATATATATGTCGTACCTAGTAGCCAGAACTCACTTTTCAGCCTACTATGCAAGGCCCGATTTGCCTAATAAGCCAAGTTTTCATGAATTAATTGTTTTTCGACTACTTAACCTACCTAACCTAACCTAACCTACCTTTTTCGGCTACCTAACCTAACCTAACCTATAAAGATAGATTAGGTTAGGTTAGGTAGGGTTGGTTAGGTTCGGTCATATATCTACGTTAATTTTAACTCAAATAAAAAAAAATTGACCTCATACATAATGAAATGGGTAGCTTTATCATTTCATAAGAAAATAATTAGAGAAAATATATTAATTCAGGAAAACTTGGCTTATTAGGCAAATCGGGCCTTGTATAGTAGGCTAAGAAGTGCGTTCTGGCTACTAGGTACGACATATATATATATATATATATATATATATATATATATATATATATATATATATATGTCGTACCTAGTAGCCAGAACTCACTTCTCAGCCTACTATTCAAGGCCCGATTTGCCTAATAAGCCAAGTTTTCCTGAATTAATATATTTACTATAATTTTTTTCTTATGAAATGATAAAGCAACCCTTTTCTCTATGTATGAGGTCAATTTTTTTTTATTGGAGTTAAAATTAACGTAGATATATGACCGAACCTAACCAACCCTACCTAACCTAACCTAACCTATATTTATAGGTAAGGTTAGGTTAGGTAGCCAAAAAAAGCTAGGTTAGGTTAGGTTAGGTAGGTTAGGTAGACGAAAAAACATTAATTCATGAAAACTTGGCTTATTAGGCAAATCGGGCCTTGAATAGTAGGCTGAGAAGTGCGTTCTGGCTATTAGGTACGACATATATATATATATATATATATATATATATATATATATATATATATATATATATATATATATATATATATATATATATATATATATTTACATATATATATTTACATATAGATATATATATATATATATATATATATATATATATATATATATATATATATATATATATATATATATATATATATATATATATATATATAAAACTAGTATATAGGCAAGACAACAACATTTCTTTCCAGGCGTTTAACGATGCATAAGCAACAGGGCTCCATTAAGGAACATATAATCTCTTCCCACAAACAAACCATCACCAGAGAAATCTTAGCAAACAACACAGAAATCATCGATAGATACAGCGATAGCAGGCGGCTTGACGTCTTCGAGGCACTACACATCAAGAAGTCAACACCAGCAATCAACAGCCAATTAATGCACAACTATATTCTACCCACTTCAAGACTCCGCTCCAATATAGAAGCATCAAGAAATATGGACCAATAGGCTTTCTACAATTACTTCCATTCAATACCCATTGTTTCGTGTTCTGTCTTGTGTTTGAATTTAATACCCATTCAATACTGTTATGATCTCAGCCTGCAGGAGAAACGAGTCTCCCTCCTTGAGAGTTATTCAGCAAGTCTGACCAGATTAGAAGGTCTAGCAAATATTGAGGTAATAACCCATATGTAAAATAGTTGCTTGGATATGTATAACTGTTTGAGATTATGGGCAATGAAGGAGAAAACAGATAAATGACTGGCTATGAGATGTGGACATTTTGCTGGAGGCGTGTGGCTCGCTTCCGGAGGACCTTGACCTCAATTGAGTGCCAGACATCGCAGGGGGGAAGCCGCGCTCCGTTGAGCTCCCGTCAGAAGGGAACCCCTAGTGATATATCTCGAAGAGAAGAGAAGTGTGCAGACGTACCAGCTGTGGAATCGAGCTGGGGACGTGTGGTCTCAAGTCGTGGGCGATAATTAGTGAATATTAAGCCGCCCGAAGGCATTATTGTGGGCCGTGGAGCGCCCTGACCAAGCCTCGTCAGAGGAAGAAGCGCCCTCGACCAGACGACCTGTGGTAAGCACGATATACGCCAGTTCATAGTGATCACTTGTAGTTGGTCGTGTGCCCAGCGACAGTAGCGATGTTTATTTTATAAGTTAGACATGTTTTAATAAGGCAGAAAGCCTGAAATAAGAGAGTGGAGAGGGAGGAACACGGAGCGATGTCCGCCCCCTCTGAGCGCTGGCGGACGACTGAGGGAGCCTGGCTCCTGATGGAGGAAGACCCTCCCAGCGAGTGAGGACCGCCGCCAGGCGAGGTGGAGTATGGACCCGCCCAAAGCGGGGGAGTCCACTCTCACTGTATGTAGAGGACAGATAGAGGTTGGAGGCAAGCATATTGTGTGGTTATTTTTGTTTATGTGTTAAAGGGGAACATTTTATTGGAGTGTCGATGGGTTGCAGGTTTGTCTTTGGGGAAGAAGTTGCTGAGAACTTCGAAGCCAGCAGATGAAGTAGCTGATGAGACTCCAAGGTAGTGGAGCAGAGGACCTCGAGCTGTGAGGAGAAGAAGCAGTGAAGAGGAGTGTCACGTGCTTCTGTAGAGGTGGTGTAGCAGCCAAGAGAGCTGTGGAGGAACCTAGCAGAAGGGTGAAGCACCGTAGTTGCTCAAGGAAACTTCATGATAGCAGCCTGGAGGAGCTGCAGAGGATCCTGGTAGTGAAGCCCAGAAGAACCTATTAGGGTAGTGAACTTCCAGAGGTGGAAGGGGAAGTTCTGGTGGATTACTAGTAGGGAGTTGATAGTGTTTGGTTGTCATTAGCGTGCAAGACACAGTGAGAGGTGAGTGACTGGTTGCATTCTTATGTCAAGGAGTGTTTTACACAGAAGTTTAGAGTTACAGTCGTAGGTTGGATTACCTACAGATGTATGCGTTCTAGGACTGATATTGATCGATTAATCATTGTTGTGTATCAATGAACATTTATACTGATATATGTGATTGCATTCAAATGCTGGTCTTCTATATATATATTATCTTGCTGATAGTGCAACAGTGTATGTAGACTTGATCAACTCGAGGAGGTTGATAGTATCAGGTGGTGAACCAAGAGATAGGATACCACTTGATAAGCTGATAATAGAGTTCTGATGGTGTTGGAGAGCAACCTGATTGTAATATTATAGAGTATAGGATTCATTATTATTATATGTGTGTATGTATCGTGTATGTGCTTTGTCCAGTAAATGTATCCCAATTTGCTGGTGTTTGCCTTTGTCCTAGTGAGGCTTCCCAGGAGGTAGTAAAGAAGGAGAGAGAGAGAGAAAGAACCAAGAACCACTGCCGTGGACAGGGTAAAAGGTAATACTAATAAGTCAAAAGGGGATTGAGGAGATCATATCACCTAAGGAGAGAGTGGGGAGTCACAGCGGCTCGAGTGGGTGTGTGCACGTGACAACGAGGCTGAGTGTTGGAGCCGCATCCCCTAAACATGTGACGTGGAGCCCCTCTCCAAGAGCCAGAAGCGCCTAGTGTGATCTCCTAGTGAAGTATAAGCACTCTACCGAGTTGTGGGTTGGGTTGTCCATAGAGAAGGATCAACGACGACAACACCCACCAACCCACAGTCTATAATAAAATTGGGGGCCTGTGTCCGGAAGAGTGAACTGACACACCCACACCCTGTCCAAGAGTGGAGTTGTACACCCTTGCTGAAATAGATAAACTGTGTGACCGCAGGTGTATATTCTCTCTTGGGAAGACTCACAGGACAAGATGGATGAGGTGCAAGCGTTTGTGGAGTCAGGCAAGCCTGAGGACTTAGAAGGTTGCACGAGGGATCAATTGAAACAAATAGCAGAAAAATGTGGCATCAGGTTGAAAGCATCTAAAGTAGCTGGGATGAAGGATGAGATCCTGAGGCAGTTAAGAGCCAAAAATGAAGCGGCAGAACAAGGAGCCCAGAAAGGTGCTGAAAGTGGAAAGGAGGATGATGGGCAGGATGAAGTGAGATCCCAGGGATCGAGTAGGAGCAGCAAGAGTAGCCGCAGTAGTAGGAGTAGCCGGAATAGGAGCTTGGAGAGATTCCAGTTAGAGCTCCAGATCCAACAACAGCGTGAGGAGAGACAGTTCCAGCTGGAAAAGATGAAATTGGAACTCCAGATGAAAAATGAAGCCGAGAAGGAAAAAGAGAAAACCAGACTGGAAATAGAAAAAGAGAAAGCAAGACTAGAGGTGGAGAAAGAAAAAGAGAAAACCAGAGTAAGAGAACTGGAGTTGGAACAGGAGAAAGAAAAAGAGAAAGCAAGGCTAGAGGTGGAAAAAGAAAAAGAGAGAACAAAACAAATGCAGATAGAAGCGAACAGAACCTTGGCTGAGCAAAGGATTGAACATGGGTTGCCAGAGAGCACCACCCAGGTATCACACCCACCAGATGTTAGGGTTAGGGAGAAGGACATTCCCTTGTTTGTTCCCGAAGAGGCAGAGAGCTTTTTCGAGCACTTTGAAAAAGTAGCCAGCATCAAGGAGTGGCCACAGGAGGAATGGGCCCAGCTGGTCCAGTTAAGATTGACCGGTGCAGCCAGGGAGGCATACACCCAATTGTCACTGGAAGAGTGCCAGGATTACGCCACAGTAAAGAGCAGCATATTGCGCTCGTTTCAGTTAACCCCAGAAGCTTATAGGAAGCGCTTCAGAGAGATGATCAAAGTTGGAGCATGTACGTTTGCTGAGACAGCAAGAGATCTGGAAAGACGATTCCAGAAGTGGATTGATGCTGCTGGAGTTGGATCTTACGCTGACCTGAAGCAACTGATGGTCATGGAGAAGTTCCTGGAGATGATGCATCCCGAAACAAAGTTCAAGATCCAAGAAGCAGGGATAAAGGAGGTGAAAGATGCCGCAGATAGGGCGGATATGATTACTGAAGCGTACAAGAGCTTAAGGGAGAACAGAGTAAAAAGCGAGGCGAGACGCAGCAATGGCAGACCCAATGGAGTCTGGGGAGGAAGAAATTATGAAAGACCCAGGGTCTGGGGTGAGAAAAATTTTGATAAATGGGCAGATAAAAGTAAGTACCCTAAAACTCAGAAGAGTAGGTCGCGCACTTCATCTGAAAGTGAAGATGGAGGAGCTAAACGAGAAACTGATCGGTATCCAGGAAATCAAGAGTCCAGTAAAGCCCCACAGAGTACGAGTAGTACGTCTGGCCCGAGGAAGTCCAATACGAGTGGGCAGAGTCAGAGCTACTCTGGTACGTATAGGAGAGATTTCTCCCAGGTGAGGTGTTACAATTGTAACGGATTGGGTCACGTGATGCGAGATTGTCGGCAGGGCAAGAGAGTTGTGACCCTGGCCATGTGTGACCCCCGAGGTAAATATACTAATGTGTTCCGAGACAAACCACAGAGAGCGAACTTAGTGAACGAGAGGTATAGGCCGTTCATGAGCAAAGGTTGGATCAGAATAGGAAGCCAACCTGAGGTAGAAGTTGGTATCTTGAGAGATACCGGAGCTAATCAGAGCTTGATTACGAGAAGCCTGATTGGGAATGATCGACGGTTAGCTGGCAGGAGTAAGATGAGAGTATATGGGTTATTGTCTGAGAGTGACATGCCCGTATGTACTGTCCAGCTAAGGTCGGAATATGTGTCGGCAGAGGTGATGTTGGGAGTGTGCCCCGACATACCTATTCCAGGAGTCCAAGTGATCCTGGGGAATGACTTGTGCGGGACAAAGGTGTTGCCAAGAGTCATAGCGGAGACTGTGCCAGAGGAGTGCCCAGAAGGCCACGGCACGTGTGGGACACCTGAGAGAGTGAACCTGACTGACATCCGAGGAGATGAGTCAGGAGACCGCCAAGCCATTGAGTACCCTGTCTCGGTAGTGATGAAGGCAGAGGTGGCCGACGAGGAAGACACTGGAGAAGATGAGACAGTGTCGATTCAGCCGGTGGAAGATATCGACGTAGACATAGCGTGGCTGTTTGATGAAGGTCCAGCCCAGGAGAATGAAGTCTCGGTGAGGTCGAAAGTGAAGATGGCCCAGCCGAAGAAGAATACTGTGAAGAGAGTTGACCTGAGTAGAGCCCAGACTGCTGAAATTAAGAGTCGGAAGGTGAATGCAACTGTGCTGAGTAGGAATGAGGAAGGATGTGGACATACCGAGGACGAGAGTAGAGCGTCAAATGGTCCACGAGCACAGAGGCATATGGAGAGTGGAGTTAAGTTGTTTGAGATGTCAGGAGTCGACATGTTCCACAGAAAACGTGAAGAAGAGATAGTGAAGAAGAGTAATAGCCGAGAAAATGAAAGGAGAAGAGACAGTATGTGTGGAGAGATGCTTACGAGCACTCTGGGAGAGGCAAAGCGACATGTACGGTCGAGTGCTGTTGGATGTAGTATAGTGCCCGAAGAAACTTTTAAGGAACGAAGAAGAGTTGAAGGAGAAGAAATGGAGTTGTATAAAGATGAGAAATGTGGGAAGAGGATGATGATACAAGCATGGAGGAGTAGAAGAAAGTCGAGGACTCGATGGAAGTCAAACAGGATGATGTCTCGGATAAATGAGGAGACGAAAGGGAGAATCGTCGGTGAAGACGAGGGGGTGAAGTATGATGACAGGAGACGAAAGTATAACGGCAGTAGATGGAAGTGTGAAGACGACAGAGGAGGTACAGACAGTAGATGTCTGACTCTGGACGGGAAGAGAAGAAGACGAGGAAACGGAGGGTGGAGACAGTAAGTAGAGTGGACCAATGGATTGCAGGCGTCCAAGGAGGACAGCCTAGCCAAGAGGTGCCAGAGAAGTCAAATCGTTTATGAGAAGATCGTGTTTCTGGAGAGTTGTGAGCCAGATGTTGCAAGGTGCAACGAATTAATTGTAGACTCCTAAGAGAGTATATTGGTTGAAGAACGAGACAGTGTGGTGGCGGATGTATTATCCCGAGCTTTGCCACTGGAATAACTCTCAAAAATAAGGGGAGGGGAGTGTTATGATCTCAGCCTGCAGGAGAAACGAGTCTCCCTCCTTGAGAGTTATTCAGCAAGCCTGACCAAATTAGAAGGTCTAGCAAATATTGAGGTAATAACCCATATGTAAAATAGTTGCTTGGATATGTATAACAGTTTGAAATTATGGGCAATGAAGGAGAAAACAGATAAATGACTGGCTAGGAGATGTGGACATTTTGCTGGAGGCGTGAGGCTCGCTTCCGGAGGACCTTGACCTCACTTGAGTGCCAGACATCGCAGGGGGGAAGCCGCGCTCCGTTGAGCTCCCGTCAGAAGGGAACCCCTAGTGATATATCTCGAAGAGAAGAGAAGTGTGCAGACGTACCAGCTGTGGAATCGAGCTGGGGACGTGTGGTCTCAAGTCGTGGGCGATAATTAGTGAATATTAAGCCGCCCGAAGGCATTATTGTGGGCCGTGGAGCGCCCTGACCAAGCCTCGTCAGAGGAAGAAGCGCCCTCGACCAGACGACCTGTGGTAAGCACGATATACGCCAGTTCATAGTGATCACTTGTAGTTGGTCGTGTGCCCAGCGACAGTAGTGATGTTTATTTTATAAGTTAGACATGTTTTAATAAGGCAGAAAGCCTGAAATAAGAGAGTGGAGAGGGAGGAACACGGAGCGACGTCCGCCCCCTCTGAGCGCCGGCGGACGACTGAGGGAGCCTGGCTCCTGATGGAGGAAGACCCTCCCAGCGAGTGAGGACCGCCGCCAGGCGAGGTGGAGTATGGACCCGCCCAAAGCGGGGGAGTCCACTCTCACTGTATGTAGAGGACAGATAGAGGTTGGAGGCAAGCATATTGTGTGGTTATTTTTGTTTATGTGTTAAAGGGGAACATTTTATTGGAGTGTCGATGGGCTGCAGGTTTGTCTTTGGGGAAGAAGTTGCTGAGAACTTCAAAGCCAGCAGATGAAGTAGCTGATGAGACTCCAAGGTAGTGGAGCAGAGGACCTCGAGCTGTGAGGAGAAGAAGCAGTGAAGAGGAGTGTCACGTGCTTCTGTAGAGGTGGTGTAGCAGCCAAGAGAGCTGTGGAGGAACCTAGCAGAAGGGTGAAGCACCGTAGTTGCTCAAGGAAACTTCATGATAGCAGCCTGGAGGAGCTGCAGAGGATCCTGGTAGTGAAGCCCGGAAGAACCTATTAGGGTAGTGAACTTCCAGAGGTGGAAGGGGAAGTTCTGGTGGATTACTAGTAGGGAGTTGATAGTGTTTGGTTGTCATTAGCGTGCAAGACGCAGTGAGAGGTGAGTGACTGGTTGCATTCTTATGTCAAGGAGTGTTTTACACAGAAGTTTAGAGTTACAGTCGTAGGTTGGATTACCTACAGATGTATGCGTTCTAGGACTGATATTGATCGATTAATCATTGTTGTGTATCAATGAACATTTATACTGATATATGTGATTGCATTCAAATGCTGGTCTTCTATATATATATTATCTTGCTGATAGTGCAACAGTGTATGTAGACTTGATCAACTCGAGGAGGTTGATAGTATCAGGTGGTGAACCAAGAGATAGGATACCACTTGATAAGCTGATAATAGAGTTCTGATGGTGTTGGAGAGCAACCTGATTGTAATATTATAGAGTATAGGATTCATTATTATTATATGTGTGTATGTATCGTGTATGTGCTTTGTCCAGTATATGTATCCCAATTTGCTGGTGTTTGCCTTGGTCCTAGTGAGGCTTCCCAGGAGGTAGTAAAGAAGGAGAGAGAGAGAGAAAGAACCAAGAACCACTGCCGTGGACAGGGTAAAAGGTAATACTAATAAGTCAAAAGGGGATTGAGGAGATCATATCACCTAAGGAGAGAGTGGGGAGTCACAGCGGCTCGAGTGGGTGTGTGCACGTGACAACGAGGCTGAGTGTTGGAGCCGCATCCCCTAAACATGTGACGTGGAGCCCCTCTCCAAGAGCCAGAAGCGCCTAGTGTGATCTCCTAGTGAAGTATAAGCACTCTACCGAGTTGTGGGTTGGGTTATCCGTAGAGAAGGATCAACGACGACAACACCCACCAACCCACAGTCTATAATAATACCCATTGTTGAAAGTTTGTTTTCACCTCATCCACCTCACTCAAATGTAGATATAAAATCGAAGATGTGTAAGCTCTATTCAGTTTCAGTTGTGTGTTTGTAAACTAAAGTCTTTGAAAATGTAATAAGTTTTACGAAACGCGCTCAAGTGTCGCGTCAGACTAGAAATAAAAACGAATTTTGGAGAATTGATCTTTGAATTACCATCAACAGTGAAAAGAAACGTAAGAAATATAGAGAAAATTCGTGTTAGAAATATTAATCTTACTTTTTCGGTCATATTTAATAATATGTCTACAGGAAAGAGTGCTACCAAAATATACTAATATATATATATATATATATATATATATATATATATATATATATATATATATATATATATATATATATATATATATATATATAAATATATATATATATATATATATATATATATATATATATATATATATATATATATATATATATATGTATATATATATATATATATATATGTATGTATATATATATATATATATATATATATATATATATATATATATATATATATATATATATATATATATATATATATATGCGAACAAGCCTGAATGGTCCCCAGGACAATATGCAACTGAAAACTCACACCCCAGAAGTGACTCGAACCCATACTCCCAGAAGCAACGCCACTGGTATGTACAAGACGCCTTAATCCACTTGACCATCACGACCGGACATAATGAGGTGATAGCCTAAGCTATTTGAACCACCCCACCGCCGGCACTCGGATAGTAATCTTGGGCATAGCATTTTACCAAATCACCTCATTCTTTGGGGCACACGTGAGGAACACAAATGCGAACAAGCCTGAATGGTCCCCAGGACAATATGCAACTGAAAACTCACACCCCAGAAGTGACTCGAACCCATACTCCCAGAAGCAACGCCACTGGTATGTACAAGACGCCTTAATCCACTTGACCATCACGACCGGACATAATGAGGTGATAGCCTAAGCTATGAGTTTTCAGTTGCATATTGTCCTGGGGACCATTCAGGCTTGTTCGCATTTGTGTTCCTCACGTGTGCCCCAAAGAATGAGGTGATTTGGTAAAATGCTATGCCCAAGATTACTATCCGAGTGCCGGCGGTGGGGTGGTTCAAATAGCTTAGGCTATCACCTCATTATGTCCGGTCGTGATGGTCAAGTGGATTAAGGCGTCTTGTACATACCAGTGGCGTTGCTTCTGGGAGTATGGGT
>NC_091170.1:46179677-46292177 GCF_040958095.1 Procambarus clarkii | reverse complement strand
TCACTTCCATTCAATACCCATTGTTTCGTGTTCTGTCTTGTGTTTAGGAATTTAATACCCTATTAATACCACCTCACCCCATCCACCTCCCTCAAATGTAGATATAAACAAATCGAAGATGTGTAAGTTCTATTCAGTTGTGTATGTGTAAACTAAAGTCTTTGAAAATGTAATAAGTTTTACGAAACGCGCTCAAGTGTCGCCTCAGACTAGAAATAAAAATGAATTTTGGAGAATTGATTTTTGAATTACCACCAACAGTGAAAAGAAACGCACGAAACATCGAGAAAATTCGTGTTAGAATTATTAATCTTACTTTTTCGGTCATATTTAATAATATATATATATATATATATATATATATATATACATATATATATATATATATATATATATATATATATATATATATATATATATATATATATATAAGGCCCGATTTGCCTAATATATATTGCGATAATATATATATATATATATATATATATATATATATATATATATATATATATATATATATATATATATATATATATATATATATATATATATATATATATATATATATATATGTCTTACCTAGTAGCCAGAACGCACTTCTCAGCCTACTATACAAGGCCCGATTTGCCTAATAAGCCAAGTTTTCATGAATTAATTGTTTTTCGACTACCTAACCTACCTAACCTAACCTAACCTAACTTTTTCGGCTACCTAACCTAACCAAACCTATAAAGATAGGTTAGGTTAGGTTAGGTAGGGTTGGTTAGGTTCGGTCTTATATCTACGTTAATTTTAACGCCAATAAAAATAAGTTGACCTCATACATAATGAAATGGGTAGCTTTATCATCTCATAAGAAAAAAATTACAGAATATATAATAATTCTGGAAAACTTGGCTTATTAGGCAAATCGGGCCTTGCATAGTAGGCCGAGTACGACGTTCTGGCTACTAGGTACAACATATATATATATATATATATATATATATATATATATGTCGTACCTAATAGCCAGAACGCACTTCTCAGCCTACTATTCAAGGCCCGATTTGCCTAATAAGCCAAGTTTTCATGAATTAATGTTTTTTCGTCTACCTAACCTACCTAACCTAACCTAACCTAGCTTTTTTTGGCTACCTAACCTAACCTTACCTATAAATATAGGTTAGGTTAGGTTAGGTAGGGTTGGTTAGGTTCGGTCATATATCTACGTTAATTTTAACTCCAATAAAAAAAAATTGACCTCATACATAGAGAAAAGGGTTGCTTTATCATTTCATAAGAAAAAAATTATAGTAAATATATTAATTCAGGAAAACTTGGCTTATTAGGCAAATCGGGCCTTGAATAGTAGGCTGAGAAGTGAGTTCTGGCTACTAGGTACGACATATATATATATATATATATATATATATATATATATATATATATATGTCGTACCTAGTAGCCAGAACGCACTTCTCAGCCTACTATGCATGGCCTGATTTGCCTAATAAGCCAAGTTTTCATGAATTAATGTTTTTTCGACTACCTAACCTACCTAACCTAACCTAACCTAACTTTTTCGGCTACCTAACCTAACCTAACCTATAAAGATAGGTTAGGTTAGGTTAGGTAGGGTTGGTTAGGTTCGGTCATATATCTACGTTAATTTTAACTTCAATAAAAAAAAATTAACCTCATACATAATGTTATGGGTAGCTTTATTATTTCATCAGAAAAAAATTAGAGAAAATATATTAATTCAGGAAAACTTGGCTTATTAGGCAAATCAGGCCTTGCATAGTAGGCTAAGAAGTGCGTTCTGGCTACTAGGTACGACATATGTATATATATATATATATATATATATATATATATATATATATATATATATATATATATATATATATATATATGTTGTACCTAGTAGCCAGAACGTCGTACTCGGCCTACTATGCAAGGCCCGATTTGCCTAATAAGCCAAGTTTTCCAGAATTATTATATTTTCTGTAATTTTTTTCTTATGAGATGATAAAGCTATCCATTTCATTATGTATGAGGTCAATTTATTTTTATTGGAGTTAAAATTAACGTAGATATATGACCGAACCTAACCAACCCTACCTAACCTAACCTAACCTATCTTTATAGGTTTGGTTAGGTTAGGTAGCCGAAAAAGTTAGGTTAGGTTAGGTTAGGTAGGTTAGGTAGTCGAAAAACAATTAATTCATGAAAACTTGGCTTATTAGGCAAATCGGGCCTTGCATAGTAGGCTGAGAAGTGAGTTCTGGCTACTAGGTACGACATATATATATATATATATATATATATATATATATATATATATATATATATATATATATATATATATATATATATATATGTCGTACCTAATAGCCAGAACGCACTTGTCAGCCTACTATGCAAGGCCCGATTTGCCTAATAAGCCAAGTTTTCCTGAAGTAATATATTTTCTCTAATTTTTTTCTTATGAAATGATAAAGCTACCCATTTCATTATGTATGAGGTCGATTTTTTTTATTGGAGTTAAAATTAACGTAGATATATGACCGAACCTAACCAACCCTACCTAACCTAACCAAACCTATCTTTATAGGTTAGGTTAGGTTAGGTAGCCGAAAAAGTTAAATTAGGTTAGGTTAGGTAGTCGAAAAACAATTAATTCATGAAAACTTGGCTTACTAGGCAAATCGGGCCTTGCATAGTAGGCTGACAAGTGCGTTCTGGCTACTAGGTACGACATATATATATATATATATATATATATATATATATATATATATATATATATATATATATATATATATATATATATGCGAACAAGCCTGAATGGTCCCCAGGACAATATGCAACTGAAAACTCACACCCCAGAAGTGACTCGAACCCATACTCCCAGAAGCAACGCAACTGGTATGTACAAGACGCCTTAATCCACTTGACCATCACGACCGGACATAATGAGGTGATAGCCGAGGCTATTTGAACCACCCCACCGCTTCTGGGAGTATGGGTTCGAGTCACTTCTGGGGTGTGAGTTTTCAGTTATATATATATATATATATATATATATATATATATATATGTCGTACCTAGTAGCCAGAACTCACTTCTCAGCCTACTATGCATGGCCCGATTTGCCTAATAAGCCAAGTTTTCCTGAATTAATATATTTTCTCTATTTTTTTTCTTATGAAATGATAAAGTTACCCATTTCATTATGTATGAGGTCAATTGTTTTCTATTGGAGATAAAATTAAAGTAGATATATGACCGAACCTAACCAACCCTACCTAACCTAACCTAACCTATCTTTATAGGTTAGGTTAGGTTAGGTAGCCGAAAAAGTTAGGTTAGGTTAGGTTAGGTAGGTTAGGTAGTCGAAAAACAATTAATTCATGAAAACTTGGCTTATTAGGCAAATCGGGCCTTGCATAGTAGGCTGAGAAGTGAGTTCTGGCTACTAGGTACGACATATATATATATATATATATGCTTCTGGGAGTATGGGTTCGAGTCACTTCTGGGGTGTGAGTTTTCAGTTGCATATGTCCTGGGGACCATTCAGGCTTGTTCGCATATATATATATATATATATATATATATATATATATATATATATATATATATATATACATATATATATATATATATATATATATATATATATATATATATATATATATATATATATATATATACTGGGATATACGTGATATTATAATTTATACCAGTGAATTATACCAGTGTTAGTGTCGCCCTGACCCCCGCCCCCACCCAGCGCCCAGGCCGGGAAGTACCTGCTCTCCCCCTCCTTCCCCACCCCACCACGTCGCCTCCCCACCCACGAGGCCACCTTGCCACCCGCCCATAGAACCCGGGAGGCTCCCATGTGTGTCTACGCCACCCACCCACCTAGTGTATACCCATATATTGTGTAGTGGGTGCATACCTACACTTTGTATACAGGTGGCATATGTATTACCACTCATCTGAGTAGTAAGTGCCACGGCCAGCTGACTATCCCCCCAGCCTCCAACCGCTGCCCACCCTCCAGTCTCCACCCGCCGTCCACCTTCCCGCCCAGCGCCCGCCCAGCGCCCGCCCATGTCGCAGCTCTCAACAGACAGCCAGGCTTCTCCTAGCCAAGATGAGCCATCAAGCAGGGGTAGACAAGGCAGATGTCAGACGTGTGACAGGATATGCTATATCCGGTTGAAGGACGATAATGTGCGCTTTCATTACCACAACGGAGCTAGGTGTTTGGGTTCTGGGTGCCCTCCCAGGGAGAACACCAATCAACAGCCCACACCACCCGTAAGGCAAAACACCTCCCAGACCTTCATTCCCACAGAAAACTTATTAGAAGCTATTAAAGCAACATCAGCCAGAACCTTGCAACACATCCCTAAAGCAGCCCGCCCCCATGCAGCAGCCAAATTATGTGCCCTCCTGAGAAAGGTCAACGACTCTCCTGGAACGACCCAAGCATTGCACAACCTCCTACTCTTTGGCAACATATGTCTAGCCACCCCTGCAAGGAGAGACAAGACCTTAGCTGCCTCAGTCATCAAAGCTATAAATGATTTTCCCAGGGAGGACAACCAGGTGCGCCTTCCCACTCGCGCGAGTAACACCCACGGCAGGAAGAGCAACAGTGCCATATCCGAGACATCAAAAATCAGAACATCAGTCACCAAGAAAATAGAAGAAGGAAACACTATTGGCGCAATAAGAGTCATCACCAGTGAGGACTCAATTGCCGACAGAGATGCCGCAACAGCTCAAACCCTAAGGAAGAAACACCCACCCAGGGCTCCGCGTGAGGACGACATTGTACAAGTGGGGGTTACCGGAGCAGAACCTCTCTGGGTGGCTGAATCTGTGGTCCATAAAGCAACCATGTCCTTCCCAACAGGATCAGCAGGTGGGTTCACAGGACTAAAACCCAACCACCTTAAGCAAATGCTCAATCCTGCACTGGGTGACATTGCAAAGAACCTCTTGGTGGAACTAACCAGATTCACCAACACATGTCTAGCTGGCAACATACTAGCGACCATAAGACCTATCTTTTTTGGAGCATCTCTCTGTGCTCTAAAGAAGAAGGATGGAGGGATCAGGAAAATAGCTGTGGGCAATTCTCTCCAGCGTCTCGTCGCAAAGACAGCTGCAAGAACAGTTAGTGATGCAGCGGCCAACATGCTGAAGTCAAAACAGCTCGGGTTCGGCATTCCACAAGGGTGTGAGGCGGCAGCCCATGCAGCTCGAGCCTTCATCGCCAACATCACAGACGAAAAGGCCCTTATCAAGCTAGATTTCAAAAATGCCTTCAATTTGGTGCGGAGGGATGCTGTGCTCCGTGCGGTTCATAGTCATTTCCCTTCCCTATACCCTTTTGTACATTCATTCTACAGTATGGAACTTAAGCTACTTTTTGGCGAACATGAAATTGACTCGCGAGAAGGCGTCCAACAGGGTGACCCCCTTGCTCCTCTCCTTTTCTGCTTAGTCATCAAACAAGTCACAGAGGTCCTGTCCAGCGAGTTTAACATCTGGTTCTTGGATGATGGTACCCTAGCTGGTTCCCAAGACTCCCTCCTGGAGGACATCAGAAAAATCCAGGAGCAAGGTGTAGTTTTAGGCCTCACCCTGAACCCTTCTAAATGTGAAATAATATGTTCCAACCAGGGCATCGTAGAGAGAATAGAGGGTCTTCTGCCAAATATCCATAAAACTAAACCTGAAGACAGCACACTCCTAGGAGCTCCCCTGGGGTTGAAAGCCATCGATGAGGTCCTTGATAAGAAAATCGCCGACCTTAAGAGGATGGATGGGAGGATTGAGGATATTGATGCTCATGATGCACTCTACCTCATCACCAGATGTCTGTCCCTCCCCAGGTTAACCTACTTTCTGAGGTGTTCACCATCTTACAGTAGCCAAAAACTAAGTGAGTATGACCGGTTACTGAAATCAATGCTAGAAAAAGCCCTTAACCTCTCTCTTGATGACCTACAGTGGAAACAAGCCTCTCTTCCCGTAAGACTTGGGGGCCTCGGAGTTCGAACAGCAACACAAATCGCTGTTCCAGCCTTCCTGTCCTCCTTATCAGCATCCGACGACCTTGTGAAGGAAATTCTACCTGCCCACTTACATCAGCTGGCAGATGTACGTGATCCCAATTTTACACGCTGTGCCACAGAGTGGGCCTCTCGTGCAGGCCCATCACCTCAACCACCATCCCCAAAAGCCCACAGGCAATCCAGCTGGGATGGCCCCATTGTAGACCAAGTTGTTGCAGAGTGCCTGGGTGCTGCAACAACACAACACGACATTGTTCACCTCACAGCAGTAGCAGCCCCACATGCAGGGGATTTCCTCTTAGCAACCCCAATGTCGGCAACTGGCACGCGTCTCACACCACACGCCCTCCGAATTGCTGTGGCCCTTCGCCTTGCTGCCCCAATCCACACCAGATATAGGTGTATTTGCGGCGAGGTGGTGGCTGACAGGTACGGCCACCATGGCCTACTCTGCCAAAGCACAGGGGGATGGCACTCGAGGCACAGAGGTGGTTGTTGATTGACGGTTGAGAGGCGGGACCAAAGAGCCAGAGCTCAACCCCCGCAAACACAACTAGGTGAGTACAACTAGGTGAGTACAGTGAAGTTAACGACATCATCAAGAGGAGCCTCACCACAGCTGGATGCCCAGCTGAAAGAGAGCCCCGTTATCTAACGCCCCGTAACTCTGATGCTCTTATCGGTCGCCCGGATGGTATCACAGTGAACCCCTGGAAGAATGGCAAGCAGTTGGTATGGGACTACACGTGCGTATCAACCCTGGCTAACACCTACATTAACCTCAGTGTTGCACAACCAGGTGGCGCTGCCACCCACAGGGAAGCAGCCAAATCCCGTAAGTATAGAGAACTGGATCACCACTACAATTTTGTCCCCATTGCTTCTGAGACACTCGGCGCCTGGGGTAAAAGTGCTACCAGTTTTTTGAAGGAACTGGGTTCTAGGCTCATTGAAACAACAAGGGACCCTAGAGCTGCCAGCTTTCTTTTCCAGCGCCTCAGCGTGGCGATACAGAGGGGAAATGCGCACTGCATCCAGGGTTCCTGCCCGCCATCTGAGGAGCTGGAGGAACTCGACAACCTATGATAACCATCTTTGTAACCTATATGTAACTCCATTTTTGTAACAAAGTTCAAATAAAGCAAATATATATGTGTACATACAAAAGAATGGGGGTGGTAGGAGAAGATAATATTAGTGTTCAGTGAGAAACCACAAGGTCTCCTCTGAATACTTTTTATTTTCTTCTCCGAGGCTATGGGTCCCCACATTGGCACCAGAGGTGGTACCCTCACAAATTTGATATATATATATATATATATATATATATATATATATATATATATATATATATATATATATATATATATATATATATATATATATTATATAATTAGAATGTGTTCTAATGTGTTCTTCAAGAGATCCATAACCTTTAAGCACCTTTTTGCATTATTATTTTTGTATCAACCCATGTATATCTTGTAACCATCAAATGCATAATAAAGCACAAAAAATATTCAAGGAAGGGGGTGGTAGGAGAAAAGCACACAGAAACTGTATTGGAGGGGATCTAAACATTCCCTCTAATGCGTTATGCGTGGTTTCCTCCGAGGCTATGGGTCCCCCTTCTTCCAGCTAGAGGTGGTACTCCCTTCCTATTAAAAAAAAAAAAAAAAAAAAAAAAAATATATATAATATATATATATATATATATATATATATATATATATATATATATATATATATATATATATATATATATATATATATATTTATATATATATATATATATATATATATATATATTTATATATATATATATATATATATATATATATATATATATATATATATATTTATATATATATATATATATATATATATATATATATATATATATATATATATATATATATATATATATAAAACCCTTTTTCTTTGGAGCATCCCTTTGTGCCCTCAAGAAGAAAGATGGTGGAGTCAGACCCATTGCCGTGGGTAACACACTTCGGCGCCTTGTTGCTAGGGCAGCTGTCAGAAAAATTAGCATAGACGCTGCGACGATGCTTCGACCCCATCAACTAGGTTTTGGTGTTCCCCATGGCTGTGAAGCAGCAGCTCATGCAGCACGAGCCTATATAAAGCACCTCCCAGAAAATAAGGCATTAATTAAATTAGACTTTAAAAATGCCTTCAACCAGGTAAAAAGGGATGTGGTACTGGAAGCAGTTCGAACAAGCTTTCCTTCTCTACTCCCCTTCGTCTCAGCAGGGTACAGTAGGGAATCGACGCTGCTGTTTGGGGAACATGAAGTTGTTTCTGCAGAAGGTGTCCAGCAGGGAGACCCACTTGCCCCTTTTCTTTTTTGCATGGCTGTTAAAGAGGTCACAAGCAGGTTGACCAGCGAACTCAACATCTGGTTCCTGGACGATGGCACCCTGGCAGGGACACAGGAGTCCCTGCTAGAAGATCTACATCTGGTGAAATCTAAGGGAGAGGAGTTAGGACTCACCCTAAACCCATTAAAGTGTGAAATCATCTCATCTAGCCAACCAACCATAGATGCAGTGCGAACCATATTGCCAGGAGCCCAAGTGATCGCTCCCACCGACAGTGTGCTGCTAGGGGCACCTCTGGGCTCGAGCGCCATTGAGGTAGTCCTCGAAGAAAAGCTGAACGACCTGAGGAGGATGGAGGGAAGAATAGGGGCTTTGGACGCCCACGATGCTCTGTACCTTCTCACAAGGTGCCTGGCTTTGCCCAGACTGACCTATTTCCTAAGGTGTGCTCCCTCCTTCGACAGCCCAAAATTAACAGAATATGACACACTCCAAAGGTCAATAACCGTGAAAGTGTTAAACCTCTCCCTGCAAGATGACCAATGGGACCAAGCAACGCTCCCAGTTAGACTCGGGGGGATAGGTATTCGCAAGGCGACCCAGTTAGCATTGCCGGCATTCTTATCCTAGACCAGTGCAACAGGTGAATTAGTTAAGGAAATACTACCGGAACACCTAAGAGACTTCATTGGGATTCATGATCCCAAATTCGCGGAAGGAGCCGGTCAGTGGGACACTCTTGTCAACTCTCATCCTCGACCGACTTTTCCAAATGACTGCAAACAGTCCAAATGGGATAGCCCCATAGTGGAGAACATCGCCACATCATTGCTGGAGGCAGCTTCCAGGAAGGACAAAGCGCGTCTTCTAGCTGTGCAAGCTCCCCATGCCGGGGACTTCCTGTTGGCAGTCCCTAATTCCGCCTTGGGCACCCGCCTGGACCATCGGACCCTAAGTATTGGTGTTGCTCTGCGCCTTGCCGCCCCTATCTCCACCGAGCACCGGTGTATTTGCGGCCATGCACGGGCAGACCAATACGGCAGCCATGGTCTCATCTGTCGTAAGACACAGGGAAAGATTGCCAGACATGAAGCAGTCAATGACATCATCAAGAGAAGTTTGGCTTCAGCTGGGTGCCCAACACAAAGGGAACCTCAGTTGTGCAGGCCTGACAACAGCCAAAAACGCCCAGATGGAGTCACCCTGCAGCCGTGGATGGAAGGTAAACAGGTCGTGTGGGACTACACGTGTGCATCCACATTGGCTGATACCTATCTACCTTACAGCGCAGCTGAGGGAGGCGGGGCGGCCACCTTCAGGGAGACCCAGAAAACTAACAAGTACAGGGACCTAGAACGTTGTTACAGGTTCGTGCCAATAGGCTCTGAGACTCTGGGCGCCTGGGGTAAATGTGCACTTAAGTTCCTGAAGGAACTGGGCGAGGAACTCATTGGGAAGACTAGAGACCCAAGAGCGGCCAGTTTTATGTTCCAGCGCCTCAGTGTCGCTGTTCAGAGGGGAAATGCGTGTTGTATCTTGGGTACGCACCCGACCCCCGAGGAGCTGGACGAGGTCTTCGAACACTGATTGGTATATTGTTATATTGTTATATAAGTGTGTGTTTTCTGTAAACTGTAACATTGCAATAAAATCAAATAAAAACAAAAAAAACAAAAAAAATAATAGGGGTGGTAGGAGAGGAAAAGATTAAAGTATTCAGTGAGAATCCACAAGGTCTTCTCTGAACACTATTTATTTTCTTCTTCGAGGATGTGGGTTCCTTTAATTAAACCAGTGGTGGTACCCCTATATATATATATATATATATATATATATATATATATATATATATATATATATATATATATATATATATATATATATATATATATATATATATATATATATATATTAGTATATTTTGGTAGCAGTCTTTCCTGTAGACATATATTATTAAATATGACCGAAAAAGTAAGATTAATAATTCTAACACGAATTTTCTCAATCTTTCGTACATTACGCTTCACTGTTGGAGGTAAATCAAAAATCACTTCTCCAAAATTCATTTTTATTTCTAGTCTGATGCGACACGGGCGCGTTTCGTAAAACTTATTACATTTTCAAAGACTTCACAAATACACAACTGATTAGAACGTATCTCTGATTTTATATCTACATTTGAGTGAGGTGGGAAGGATGATGTGGCATTAACACAAGACAGAACAGGAGGGGATATTAATAGGGTATTAAAAGTATCGACACAAGACAGAACAGAAACAATGGGTATTGAATAGAAGTGTTTGAAGAAAGCCTATTGGTCCATATTTCTTGATGCTTCTATATTGGAGCGGAGTCTTGAGGTGGGTAGAATATAGTTGTGCAATAATTGGCTGTTGATTGCTGGTGTTGACTTCTTGATGTGCAGTGCCTCGCAAACGTCAAGCCGCCTGCTATCGCTGTATCTATCGATGATAGATACAGCGATCTGTATCGTAAACAACACAGAAATCATCGATAGATACAGCGATAGCAGGCGGCTTGACGTTTGCGAGGCACTACACATCAAGAAGTCAACACCAGCAATCAACAGCCAATTATTGCACAACTATATTCTACCCACCTCAAGACTCCGCTCCAATATAGAAGCATCAAGAAATATGGACCAATAGGCTTTCTACAAACACTTCTATTCAATACCCATTGTTTCTGTTCTGTCTTGTGTCGATACTTTTAATACCCTATTAATATCCCCTCCTGTTCTGTCTTGTGTTAATGCCACATCATCCTTCCCACCTCACTCAAATGTAGATATAAAATCAGAGATACGTTCTAATCAGTTGTGTATTTGTGAAGTCTTTGCAAATGTAATAAGTTTTACGAAACGCGCCCGTGTCGCGTCAGACTAGAAATAAAAATGAATTTTGGAGAAGTGATTTTTGATTTACCTCCAACAGTGAAGCGTAATGTACGAAAGATTGAGAAAATTCGTGTTAGAATTATTAATCTTACTTTTTCGGTCATATTTAATAATATATGTCTATATATATATATATATATATATATATATATATATATATATATATATATATATATATATATATATATATATATATATATATATATATATATATATATATATATATATGTCGTACCTAGTAGCCAGAACGCACTTCTCAGCCTACTATGTAAGGCCCAATTTGCCTAATAAGCCGAGTTTTCATGAATTAATTGTGTTTCGACTACCTAACCTACCTAACCTGACCTAACCTAACTTTTTCGGCTACCTAACCTAACCTAACCTATAAAGATAGGTTAGGTAAGGTTAGGAAGGGTTGGTTCGGTTCGGTCATATATCTACGTTAATTTTAACTCCAATAAAAAAAATTGACCTCATACATAATGAAATGGGTAGCTTTATCATTTCATAAGAAAAAAATTAGGGAAAATATATTAATTCAGGAAAACTTGGCTTATTAGGCAAATCGGGCCATGCATAGTAGGCCGAGAAGTGCATTCTGGCTACTAGATACGACATATATATATATATATATTTATATATATATATATATATATATATATATATATATATATATATATATATATATATATATATATATATATATATATATATATATATATATATATATATTATTAAATATGACAGAAAAAGTAAGATTAATAATTCTAACACGAATTTTCTCAATGTTTCTTACATTTCTTTTCACTGTTGATGGTAACTGAAAAATCAATTCTCCAAAATTCATTTTTATTTCTAGTCTGACGTGACACTTGAACGTGTTTCGTAAAACTTATTACATTTCAAAGACTTTAGTTTACACACACACACACAACTATAACTGAACAGAGTTTAAAACATCTTCGATTTTATACCTGCATTTGGGTGAGGTGATATGTTACAACAGTTTTGGATGAGGTGAAAACAAACTTTCAACACAAGACAGAACACGAAACAATGGGTATGATATTTTGTAAGTTAAAGGGAAGAATGGAAGTAACTGCAAAGGGCCTATTAGCCCATATTTCTTGATGCATCTATATTGGTGCGGAGTCTTGAAGTGGGTAGAATATAGTTGTGCATTAATTGGCTGTTGATTGCTGGTGTCAACTTCTTAATGAGTAGTGCCTCACAGATATCTAGCCGCCTGCTATCGCTGTATCTATCGATGATTTCCGTGTTTTTTGTTAAGACTTCTCTGGTGATGATCTGGTTGTGGGAAGAGATTATATGCTCCTTAATGGAGCCCTGTTGCTTATGCATCGTTAATCGCCTGGAAAGAGATGTTGTTGTCCTGCCTATATACTGAATTCTTTGAGGCTTACAGTCCCCAAGTGGGTATTTGAAGGCATAGATGACATTTGTCTTTTTTAAAGCGTTCTGCTTTGTGTCTGGAGAGTTTCTCGTGAGTAGGTTGGCAGTTTTCTTGGTTATATAGTAGATCGTCAATTGTATCTTCTGATTTTTGTCTGTAGGGATAACGTTTCTATTAACAATATCTTTCAGGACCCTTTCCTCCGTATAACCGTATATATATATATATATATATATATATATATATATATATATATATATATATATATATATATATATATATATATATATATATCCTACCACCCCTATAAGAATAAGGGTGGTAGGAGAAGAAAATATCAGTGTTCAGTGAGGATCCACCAGGTCTTCTCTGAGCACTCTTTATTTTCTTCTCCGAGGCTATGGGTCCCTACACTTGCACCAGAGGTGGTACCCCTTCTAGGTTTTATATAAATATATATATATATATATATATGTGTGTGTATATATATATATATATATATATATATATATATATATATATATATATATACATATATATATATATATATATATATATATATATATATATATATATATATATATATATATATATATATATATATATATATATATATATATGACAATGTCAGACCACGGAGGAAAATGAAACAGGAATTTCCTTAAGTACTTTCGTATATTAAATACATCTTCAGAAGGAATTCTGAATTGATTCCTTCTGAAGATGTATTTAATATACGAAAGTACTTAAGGAAATTCCTGTTTCATTTTTCCTCCGTGGTCTGACATTGTCACATTCTTAATCACGTGTTCATTTTCGTGATATACACACACACATATATATATATATATATATATATATATATATATATATATATATATATATATATATATATATATATATATATATATATATATATATATATATATATGACCAGTTGCGTTGCTCCTGGGAGTATGGGTTCGAGTCACTTCTGGGGTGTGAGTTTTCAGTCGCATATAGTCCTGGGGTCCATTCAGGCTTGTTCGCATATATATATATATATATATATATATATATATATATATATATATATATATATATATATATATATATATATATATATATATATATATAAATATACATATATATATATATATATATATATATATATATATATATATATATATATATATATATATATATATATATATATATTTATGTATGAAGTATCTGTGATCATATTTTTGGAGGAATATAATTCGTGTAGTGCATTCAGTGAAGAGTGGGCCAGGTTTATTTCTCTATATGCAAAAAAAGGTAAACCAGTGCCGCAGTGAAATTCACGGACAGTTTTGGTTGGTGACGCCTGTGAGATTTACCTAAGGTGACTTGCCTGGAGGGTTGCCATTTGCTACCGGTTTGAGATTTTTTTTCTTTGACAATTATCAAAAGAATTAATTCCTATTAATGGTACGTTAATCGTAACTACCTCGCAAGAGAGGCAGACCTTAAACAGCAAGAGCTGCCAGTGGCAGATATTTAATCTTATAGCCTAAGATCATAGGACCGCGGGAGCAAACCGCCAGGCGAAACCACACGGGTAACACCTGTCACTTAGGTCGCTGGCTCCTCCTAGTTGACAAACTAATAAAGGGTAGCCGACGGATTCTCACTTCTTATTTATAGAAGTGTGGTGCTGTGCAATGGACTCGAGCTTCGGATACAGAATTGATATGAACATAAGCAGGCAAAGCGTTGCAGAACATGAAATGTGGGGCAGTAATATTGGAAGGTTTGACGTAAACGACCGTTTTCTATAATATACAATTTATTCACAAAATATACTAAAACTACTACAACAAAGAATTTACGTTACTTTACTGTCACTCCAGTGGCACACTCAAGAACAGCTAATCAACAGCCTGATGGACCCACGGTATCCTTATCCCGTCGTCGCTGACTGACTAATGACACTAACTGAACAATGTGGTGCCCACTGGTGACGCAAGTTTGCAATCAATATTGTCACGGCTTCACGGTGACCAATACTATAATCACAAAACTTGACTGGCGCTCGCTGCTCTCAACGAGGTACCAAGTAAAAAGGCGGTTAATCCAAGAATGATAACCTCTTATAAAAAAAACTTACATTAACACTTGTCTCTCAGGACAATCAACAACAAAAGTTACTCTAATTGAATTTAAACAATTACGTTAACACACACGTGTCTCAATGACACTTAAATGGCAGCAATAACTCGTAAATCAATTAATTACATCAACTTGAAAGTCAAGCATTCGGTGAGTAATTCCCAATTAGTTACTGAATACAACAGCCTATTAATTCAGACGAGTATTGATAAAGCCTACTGTCTCTCAACTGACAGTTCACTTCCGGTCTTACGACAAGATTACCTTAACGAGGGTAGACTACTGTACCACACAAGGTTACAAGACACTCCGTGTAAACAACAACATCAACACCTGGTGAATTCACCAAGTGGCGGGTACTAATTCTCTTTAATTAGCTACGAGTGCTTAATCCCTCAGTCTGCAGACAGATCTGATAAGTCCAACGAATTACAGCAGCTTAATTACAGCGCAATTGACTTCGATCATAACAGACCGGTCAACCCCTTACATTAATCAATCAATTAACGACAGCTGGTTTTGCCAGTTCGGCCGGTTGAGGGCGGGTGTGTGTCTACCCACCTGTGCTGACGTGGTGATACGATGGGGGTCCCTCTACCCCCCTGTCATCCGGGCTCAGTCTGTGGGACTAGAGTTCTCTGTGCGGGCCGGTTACCCGGAGATTGCGCTGGCTTGTGAAATGCTCTCTGTCCCTGTGTTTGAGATTTATGGGGTCGAGTTGGTAACGGCTCGTAGGGCGATTGTGAAGTTCGCAGAGGAGGTGGCGTATCGCGATTTTCTCCGGCGATAGGAGGGGCGGACATTACCCCTGCCGGATGGTGCGGGCACTGTGACCCTATCTGATAGAAGTGGTGCACTTACGTCAGTGTGCTTGGGGCTCCCTTGGAGTTTCCGGAAGGTCTGCTACGGCGGTATTTCGGCCGGTTTGGCGCAGTAGTTAGTGTGAGGGTGAACGTGGTGTCTTCCAGTCCTCTTAAGGGTGTGAGGACTAACATTCGCACCCTGGGCATGAGACTCCGAGCGGATATTCCGTCCTCTGTGCGCCTTATGGGGTACAACGTTCGGGTGTTTTACGCCCGCCAGCCGCGGACGTGTTATCGTTGTGGTCTTTTGGGCCATCAGGCTGCTGCCTGTTCTGCGCCTGCTGTTGCACCGGTGAATCTCTTCAGTGAGGAGGATTTTCCGCCCCTTCCTGTGGGGGATGATTCGGTGGGTGTGGAAGTCTCTTCGGCTGAGGAGGTGCCCTCTGTATCAGCTATTGCTCCACCTATTGCGCCCCCTGTTGTTGCCGCATCTCCTCCGGAGGTTGTGTCCTCGCCTAGTGCTCCGCCTGCTCCGGCTGGTGTCCCTGTGCCTCTTCCGACTGCTGTTTGCTCGGACCCCTCGTCTTCCAGTTCTTCCTCTGCTGTGTCTGTCCCAGTCCCTGCACCCTCGCCGTCTGTTCCGGCTGTGCTGGGAGCTGGGGTGGATCCAGCGTTCCCTCCTGTGCCTGGCCTGGTGCCCCGTGTGGTTGAGGATGCTGCCGTACTGCGGCGTGCGTCGATTCGCCCGGCTAGTGCTGCGCGGGTCGCTGAGTCTGCCTCCGGGTCTGATGATGTGCGGCCCGAGCCTAAGCGTTCCCGGCGTTCTTCTGCGTGGGCTGAAGTTGGCGACTTCGACGAGTGTCGTCCTTCCGTTGACGGTGGGGTGGCTCCGGATGTGGTGCACACTATGGTGGTGGCGGAGGTACACTTGCCTGAGGATGCCGGTGCCGGCGTTTCGGCCTTCTCTCCTGGTCTGGTGTCCGAGGGTCCCATTTCAGGTGCGTTGCCTGCGTGGGGTGGCTCCGGTTCTTCGTGGGGGGTGGTTCCCCCTGCTGTGCTTGGTGGTGAGCGGGGTGGCCTGGTGATGGTGTTGAGAAAGGATGCTCGCTCTGAGAGTTCTGTGGCCCCTTCCTCGTTACCCATTTCCTCGGCAGCGGTCTTGCCGCCTCTTCCATCTCCAGCAGTCTCTTCTGTGTCTCCTGCGGTATCCATGGAGGTGCTACAGTCTCGTCGTCCGGCCCCTGCTCCTATGTGTGCGACGGCGTGGCAGTCTCGGCGGCCCTCGTCCGCTTCTCCAGTGTCGTCTGCTTCCTCGATGGGCGTGGATGGCACTCCCAGGCCTCGTTATGCGACTTGCGTCAGTGACCTCGGGCGTTGGCCGATGCTGCCCGATATAGATGTTCCTGAGTTTATGATACCCCCTCGGGAGAGGGGGATCAAAAACCTACCGACCTTGAAGATTTGGTCTGGGAAGCTTACAAGAAGAAGTATCCTTCCGCTGTTTTCCCAGAGAAGTACATTTCTCACGTTGTTCCTCGCAAATGATTTCTGTGTATCCTGTTGTGTGCGGTGCGGATGGGGTGTGTGTGTGTGTGAGTGGGTGGGGTGGGTTTTGTTTACCGGTTCCTGCGTGCTCCGGTGTGTGTTGTAGGTTTTCTTTGTATAGCTGGTGGGTGGGTGTGCGGTTTCTGTGTATTTGTGTGTTCGGTTGTGGATGTCGTATGCGCTTGTGTATGTCATATTATGTGCCCTTCAGGCTGTTAGCGAGTGCTCTTTGTTCGGTTGTGCCATTTTGTTTTGCTTTCCGTTTGTTATGGCGTGCTTTACCTGTTGTACGTGTTTGTTCTTTATGTTTTGTTTGGAATGTATTGTGATTGTACTGTTATGTTCCCTGTTGTGCCTTTGATGTATGTTTTGTTTTATGACGGTTTTGTTTTGTGATGTTACTGTGCTTGCTAGTTTGCCATTGTATTATACTTTGTGCCTTGTTGTATGCTGCATTTTTCTATGCCTTTATCGTGTTTGTGGTTTATTGTGAAATGCTGTCGGCCCTTCTGGCCAGTGGTCTATTGTTTTCTTTTGTTCTGTTCTGTATTCTGTGTTGTTTTTATTGTATTTAAGTTGCATGCTTTGCATGTAAAAATAAAAATAAAAAAAAATTAACGACAGCTCGTTAAATCGTTAACACTACGTTAGTCTTCAATTGATAATTCCTCCTCTGCGTGAACTTCACTGTGACTGTTGCTTTTACACGTCTCTACGTTAATCACAACAATGTTCAACGAAACAAGTGACCTAGTTCAGTAAATCGTGACCCCCGGTGACGTTAAATGACTTTAATTCTCACGGAATCCTTCACAGTACACAACGCATTCCACCAAGGACAAACTTGTCTACGGTTTACACACGGTACAACAGAGTACATCCTTACCACTCACGGCAAAACTTGTAAATGACTTCCCCCAGTAAATTATCTACCAATAATTCACATTTTACCACAACACAACAGTAAAATAAGCGCTGGCCAATATAATAAAATTATTTATAACCAAGGGAAACCTCCCTGTTACCACTTTCACTGCTGAAAAAGGGAATCAAATTACAGCGAATTACATACACGGCACATAGAGAAAATGGAATAAATAAAACTCACTTTACTCCACCACTGAATGTGTCTCTAGGTGTCCTCACACACGTCAAACTCACAGTTGGGCTCAACCTCAACTTGGTGACGGTAAACAGGGTAAACTCACACGTCTCCAATTCCCATTCACCTCACTAGGTGGTCGACTTGGGACAGAGGACAGATGGAACACTGGGGGTGAAACCAGCTTCAGAGTTTTATTACCCAAAAGAGGGAGTCGACTGCTAGCGGCCGTGGAGTGAGGACGTTTACCGACCCTCCGTGGCTGTTGGAGTTGTTTACCGTTTGGTCGCCAGGTGGTGAGGCGTCACTGCCCTCCCAGTGTTGTTGCCTGCCTGGCTGCGTGCTGATGTAGCCATTTTGACATGGGGGGCCTTGCAATTCCTCCTGTTTTGCGGGTGAATTCCGTGGGACTAGAGTTCTCGTGCAAGGCTGGTTATCCGGCCATTGAGTTGGTAATGCGCGACATGCTTCGTGTCCCGGTGGAGGCTGTATATGGAGTTGAGCTTGTTACGGCCCACCGGGTGATTGTCAAGCTCGTGCGGGAGGAGTAGTATCGGGACTTCCTCCGGCGGAACGAAGGGCGTTCGTTGCAGTTGCCGGATGGCGCCGGCTCCGTTACGATCTAGGACCGAAGTGGTGCCCTGACATATGTCAGTGTGCACGGTGCGCCCCTGGAGTTCCCTGAAGACCTTCTCTGGCGCTTCTTCGGGAGGTATGATGCTGTCATCAGTGTGCGGGTGAACATGCTTTCCTTGGGGAAGTACGTTGGGAAGCAGACGAACGTCCGTACCTTAGGTATGCGCCTGCGGTCGGATATCCCATCTTCTGTCCGGCTGCTAGGTTACTACATTCGGGTGTATTATGCCCGGCAGCCTCGTACTTGTTTCCGGTGTGGGAAGTTAGGGCATCAGGCTGCCGGGTGCTCTGAGGCCCCTGCTGCACCTGTTAACTTGTTTCGGGAAGAGGATTTCCCGCCGCTCCCTCAGGGCATGAATTTCGGAGATGAAGAGGGGCAGGTCCCATTCGCTGCTGATGCGGCCCCCCCTGCGTCACCCGACATGCCCCCGGTGGTTGTTGTCCCTCCTCCGAGTGTTCCGGTGGCTCCTGTCGCTGGTCACTTCGCTGTGCCAGTTGTTCCCGAGGGTCTTCCGGATGGTCTCTGCGGGTCGTCTGCGTCTTCCTCGACTCCTGCTGCTGTGCCTGGTCCTGCACTCTCGCCAGGTGTTACGGCTGTGCTGGGTGTTGGGGGGGCTGCGGAGCGTCCTGTGGTGTGCGGCCCAGTTCCCCATGTGGTTGAGGCTGCTGCTGTACTGCGACGGGCGTTGGTTTGCCCAGTTCGTGAGGCCCGTGGTTCTGGGTCCGCCTCCGGCTGTGAGGATGTGCGGTCAGTGCCCAAGCGTTCCAGGCGTTCTTCTACTGCTTGGGCTGATGCGGAGGACTACGACACAGGTGGAGCTTCGGGAGATGATGTGGCGATTCCGGGTG
This sequence comes from Procambarus clarkii, assembly GCF_040958095.1. NCBI lineage: Eukaryota > Metazoa > Arthropoda > Malacostraca > Decapoda > Cambaridae > Procambarus > Procambarus clarkii. The sequence continues at coordinate 46,272,350 of NC_091170.1, read as the reverse complement.
CTTCGCGCTCTACGTCGCTGGTAGTGGCTGACGTCCATGTGTCTGCTGTTGCCGATGGTTGTGCGTCTGATTTACCTCCTGTTCTTTCTCCTGCAGAAGGTTCTACACAGTGGGAGGTGGTTGCTCCTACAGACATGGGTGGTGTGGGTTCTGGTGCGAGCCGAGGCATCAAGCTGGTGCTGAAGAAGGATGCCAAGCGTGGGGGGTCCCAGCGGGTACAACGTTCGGTGGTTGACACGGGGCCCCTGTGAGGCAGCCGAGGAGGCTCCCAGTGCGCTGCCCATTGCCCGGCCTCATGGGAAGGAGCCTCTCCCTCTCGTCTTGGCCTCCGGAGTGGCGAATGATGCTGAACGTCCTTTGCATTTTGACATTGATGACCGCGTGCGTCCTGTTCCGTGGTGCCCTTCTTCCATCTGGATTCGACGGGCTCGATGTTTTATTGTTGGAGTGTCGGAGTTAATGCCTGATCCTCGTACGGTTTGTAATGACCCTGTTTCGGAGGACATTATGTTACTTTGGGAGGCGTATAGCATTCGATTCCCGGCGGCGGAGTGGCCGGAAAAGTGAGAAATTTTAGTAGTCTGTGTGCTTGCTGTGTGTTTGGTGTGTGCTTGGGCCTGTGGTTTGTTTGCAATGTGTTGTACCTATTGTGCGCCCTTCAGGCCGGTGTTATGTTTGTTCTCAATGACCGTTGTTTTGTTGTATTGTATTGTGTCTTTTTCTTGTGTTTCATAATGTATCTGTTTTTGTTGTTGGCCCTTCAGGCCGGTGTTTCGTGTCTTTGTATGAATTTGTATTGATTTGTTTTGTGCTACAGTGTCTTGTTATGTTTCTTGATGTGCTTTGTTGTTTTATTATCGGTCCTTCAGGCCGGTGCATGTATGTTCTTGTGTTTGTGCCTGTTTTGTTTTCAGGTGTGCCTGTTTTGCTTGTTTCTTATTATTGTTTATGTTGGCCTCGCCCTTTGTTTACGGGGTGGATGGCTTGGTGTGTGTTTTTTTTATTCCTGTATTGTTTGTGCTGTGCGTTTGGCCTGATGTTTTTATGTTGCTTTGCCTGTTGTACGTGTTTGTTCTTTATGTTTTGTTTAGAATGTATTGTGTTTGTCCTGTTCTGTTTCCTGCTGTCTCTGGATGTTACTGTGATTGCTTGTTTGCTATTGTATTATGTTTTGTGTTTTTGATGTATGCTGTATTTTTCTATGTTTTTGATGTATGCTGTATTTTTCTATGTTTTTCTCGTATGTGTTTTGTTGTGCTGTGCTGTCGGCCCTTCTGGCCGGTGGTCTATGGTTTTCCTTTGTTATATATTCTGTATTGTTTTTATTGTATTTAAATTGCATGCTTTGCATGTAAAAAAATAAAAATAAAAAAAGTAACAAGGCGGTTAATCCAAGAATGATAACCTCTTATAAAAAAACTTACATTAACACTTGTCTCTCAGGACAATCAACAACAAAAGTTACTCTAATTGAATTTAAACAATTACGTTAACACACACGTGTCTCAATGACACTTAAATGGCAGCAATAACTCGTAAATCAATTAATTACATCAACTTGAAAGTCAAGCATTCGGTTAGTAATTCCCAATTAATTACTGAATACAACAGCCTATTAATTCAGACGAGTATTGATAAAGCCTACTGTCTCTCAACTGACAGTTCACTTCCGGTCTTACGACAAGATTACCTTAACGAGGGTAGACTACTGTACCACACAAGGTTACAAGACACTCCGTGTAAACGGCAACATCAACACCTGGTGAATTCACCAAGTGGCGGGTACTAATTCTCTTTAATTAGCAACGAGTGCTTAATCCCTCAGTCTGCAGACAGATCTGATCAGTCCAACGAATTACAGCAGCTTAATTACAGCGCAATTGACTCCGATCATAACAGACCGGTCAACCCCTTACGCTAATCAATCAATTAACGACAGCTCGTTAAATCGTTAACACTACGTCTTCAATTGACAATTCCTCCACTGCGTGAACTTCACTGTGACCGTTGCTTTTACACGTCTCTACGTTAATCACAACAATGTTCAACGAAACAAGTGACCTCGTTAAGTAAATCGCGACCCCCGGTGACGTTAAATGACTTTAATTCTCACGGAATCCTTCACAGTACACAACGCATTCCACCAAGGACAAACTTGTCTACGGTTTACACACGGTACAACACAGTACATCCTTACCACTCACGGCAAAACTTGTAAATGACTTCCCCAGTAAATTATCTACCAATAATTCACATTTTACCACAACACAACAGTAAAATAAGCGCTGGCCAATATAATAAAATTATTTATAACCAAGGGAAACCTCCCTGTTACCACTTTCACTGCTGAAAAAGGGAATCAAATTACAGCGAATTACATACACGGCACATAGAGAAAATGGAATAAATAAAACTCACTTTACTCCACCACTGAATGTGTCTCTAGGTGTCCTCACACACGTCAAACTCACAGTTGGGCTCAACCTCAACTTGGTGACGGTAAACAGGGTAAACTCACACGTCTCCAATTCCCATTCACCTCACTAGGTGGTCGACTTGGGACAGAGGACAGAAGGAACACTGGGGGTGTAACCAGCTTCAGAGTTTTATTACCCAAAACAGAAACAGTGTACTTACATCAAACAGTCTCCGTGGTGTAGTGGTAAGACACTCGCCTGGCGTTCCGCGAGCGCTATGTCATGGGTTCGTATCCTGGCCGGGGAGGATTTACTGGGCGCAATTCCTTAACTGTAGCCTCTGTTTAACGCAACAGTAAAATGTGTACATGGATGAAAAAACGATTCTTCGCGGCAGGGATCGTATTCCAGGGACCTGCCCGAAACGCTACGCGTACTAGTGGCTGTACAAGAATGTAACAACTCTTCTATATATCTCAAAAAAAAAAAAAAATCTCGCGGGCCCGCCACACACTCACATACATACATGTCACTCCCACTGCTGCTGCTGGATGATGACGTAGGCGTCCTCACTTCCTACACGTGGTCAGTTGGCGCACGGGGTCCTAGACCACGGGGTTAGCTCCACACAGAGAGACCAGGTGGCGCGAACACGCCAGCTTAGGCAGCCCAGGGTGCGTGCACAACAGATTACACAGCGGGGATGCGGTACCACGCCCATCCACTTGACACGGTACCCCAGGATACGACGGTACACGGTGTTACACGGTACACGAGACACGAGACGAAGTCCTTCACTGTTCCCTTCCAATTCCTCGGAATTACGAATTTAAGGTTTCTCTCATAACACTGAAACCTTCTCTAGCACGTCTCACTGCAGTACCTTCAAGCACAGATACGATAGACAGCGGATTTCACTAACCTAGGCCGATAATTAACAGCCTCACTCAGTCCAGTTGCTCTGAGAAGGCGTCTCACAATCACGCAGCTTAGATGACAAAAGTTCACACTGGTTCGGTGCATGCACCTTTCCGAATTACCGGATTCTTACGGACGGCACACGGAAAGATAGCAAGATGATAGGCGTGACTTTAGTAACGTTGCAGGTGGTATTTCCCGATGCCTAGCCTAGCACGGGAAAGTACGTCCTTCCATATCAACGTTCTAGGTAAGAATGTTTTTTTTCCCGCCAAGACGGCCCCGGGGATACCATGCGGCACCCCTCAGCGTCTTGACCAATAACGGTTCAGCATTCCTGAGGCCCAGGGGCCTTGGCCAATGGCGCACCTGCCTCATGACGCTACCCCCCCCCCCCTCTCTCACGAGGTGGACACGTGATAGGGGGGGGGTGGTCTACAGCCGTTAACCCCCCATACCTCCCTCTCTACACTTGACTTGTACAAAAAATTTCCTTGAAATCAACTCCCTCCTGTAATTTCCTTCACAGACCTGATACAGCGATCAGAATGACATCAATGGCTAGCAAATGTCACGGGCTGTCCAACGACACCCAACACGACTGGGGAAAAGTTATATTCAGAAAGTTGAATCACGGTGCACATCACTGGTGCACTATGCAATTTCGTACTTCATTCAGTGCAGGAGAGAGCAGGAAAAATATGTCTCCTGACAGCCGGAGTGGAGAAAGTTTATCAGCTGTTAGACCTGTGTAGATATCATTCAGTAAACCTCACATTACTTTTACCAGAGTGTTTGCTTTACCTCTTCATCCACTTTGTGGTTAGAGCGATTGTTGAATTGTTGCACAACATGCTATACTGGAAAATATATAAATCCCCACTGAGTAAAGTGTTACTGAGCCATGTGTGATAGTGGCACTTGGCAACCTACTGGACATATATATATATAGGAAGTTGAAGTAATTTTATGGTGAGATGCTCGATCAAGGGACCCGAGTTTCTATGTCAACTGACGCACTACATGAGGAAGCCAAGGAGGATCGAGCTTACTTCACTTGATACTGGTGCAAGGTTGGGTCCGAGATTGGAACTCCACCCTGTAGTAGAGGGAGGTGCTCCCCGAGGAGTTCAGTGGCACCCAGTGGAAGATGGGGGTTATCTTTAGAGGATTTCGGGGCTTAGTGTCCCCGCGGCCCGGTCCTCGACCAGGCCTCCACCCCCAGGAAGCAGCCCGTGACAGCTGACTAACTCTGAGGTACCTATTTACTGCTAGGTAACAGGGGCAACAGGGTGAAAGAAACTCTGCTCATTGTTTCTCGCCGGCGCCCGGGATCGAACCCGGGACCACAGGATCACGCGTCCAGTGTTCTGTTCGTTCAGCCACCGGCTCTTAGCGGGGAGCTAAGACCCGCAACATAAAATGGCGACCTTGCCAGAATAAGAGTGCAGAGACACAACCCGTTCTCGCAAATTTAATAAGTCAATATTGACTTATTAAATATGTGCATAGGTGACATACTTAACATAATAGTTTCCCTTGAAAAGCTTCATAGAAAACACCGACCTTACCTAACCTACTTAGTATGTTAAGATAAGCATATTATTGCTTCGTAATTACAATTATTACCTAACCTATACCTATAATAGGTTAAGTAACAATTGTAATTACGAAGCTATAAGATGCTTATTTTAACATACTAAGTAGGTTAGGTAAGGTCGGTGTTTTCTATGAAGCTTTTCAAGGGAAACTATTATGTTTAGTATGTCACCTATGCACGCAACTAATAAGTCAATATTGACTTATTAAATTTGCGAGAACGGGTTGAGTGACAGTACACCAAGATAGACATACATGCAATAGTCGCTCAGGAAACCTAGGAGATGGAGGACGGTAAAGTAACTGAGTTTGGTGACGAGGTGACGAAATGTAAGTGCGACGGGAAGCGTGCTTTTTAATCTCCAAGACCAAAACTTTAGGGGCAAGCAGGGAGCTATTCGATTCCCCCTTTAAGCAAAATTATATATGATGCGAGGGAGTGCTTGATAAATGATACAAAAAAATTAAAATATCCCCTGGTATAGGCTCACTTTCCACTACTACTAGATCAAACAATTATTTCACTCAACACTGTGTGTGTGTGTGTGTGTGTGTGTGTGTGTGTGTGCGTCCTCACCTATTTGTACTCACCTATTTGTGCTTGCGGGGGTTACGCTCTGGCTCTTTGGTCCCGCCTCTCAACTATCAATCAACAGGTGAACAGGTTCCTGAGTCTACTGGGCTCTATCATATCTACACTTGAAACTGAAACATCACTTCCTAATGCATTTCATTTGTCAACTACTCTGACACTAAAAAAATTCTTTCTAATATCTCTGTGGCTCATTTGGGCACTCAATTTCCACCTGTGTTCCCTAGTGCGTGGGGTCCCCTTGTGTTAAATAGCCTGTCTTTATCTGCCCTGTCAATTCCTCTGAGAATCTTGTACGTGGTGATCATATCCCCTCTAACTCTTCTGTCTTCTAGCGACGTGAGGTTTAATTCCCGTAGTCTTTCCTCGTAGCTCATACCTCTCAGCCCGGGTACTAGTCTGGTGGCAAACCTTTGAACTTTTTCCAGTTTGGTCTTGACTACATATGGACTCCATGCTGGGGCCTGCATACTCCAGGATTGGTCTGACATAGGTGGTATATAAAGGTCTGAATGATTCCTTGCACAAGTGTCTAAATGCCGTTCTTATGTTAGCCAACCTGGCATACGCTGCTGATGTTATCCTCTTGATATGGGCTTCAGGGGACAGGTCTGTCGTCAAATCAACCCCCAGTACTTTCTCTCTCTCTGACTCCTGAAGAATTTCATCTTCCATATGATACCTTGTAACTGGCCTCCTGCTCCCTACACCTATCTTCATTACATTACATTTGCTTGGGTTAAACTCTAACAACCATTTGTTCGACCATTCCTTTAGTTTGTCTAGGTCTTCTTGAAGCCTCAAGCAGTCCTCCTCTGTCTTAATCCTTCTCATAATTTTGGCATCGTCAGCAAACATTGAGAAGAATGAGTCTATACCCTCCGGGAGATCGTTTACATATATCAGAAACAGGATAGGACCGAGTACAGAGCCCTGTGGGATTTCACTGGTGACTACGCCATTCTGAGGTCTCACCCCTCACTGTAACTCTTTGCTTCCTATTGCTTAAGTATTCTCTTGTCCACTGGAGCACTTTCCCAGTTACTCCTGCCTGTCTTTCCAGCTTATGTACCAGCCTCTTATGGGGGACTGTATCAAAGGCTTTCTGACAGTCCAAAAAAATGCAGTCCGCCCAGCCTTCTCTTTCTTGCTTAATCTTTGTCACCTGATCATAGAATTCTATTAAGCCAGTAAGGCAAGATTTACCCTCCCTGAACCCATGTTGGCGATTTGTCACGAAATCCCTTCTCTCCAGATGTGTTACTAGATTTTTTCTCCCGACCTTCTCTATCACTTTGCATGGTATACAAGTTAAGGACACTGGCCTGTAGTTCAGTGCCTCTTATCTGTCACACTTTTTGTATATTGGGACCACATTAGCCGTCTTCCATATTTCTGGTAGGTCTCCCGTCTCCAGTGACCTACTATACACTATGGAGAGTGGCAAGCAAAGTGCCTGTGCACACTCTTTCAATACCCAGGGTGAGATCCCGTCTGGACCAACAGCCTTTCTCACATACAGATCCAACAGGTGTCTCTTGACCTCATCTCTCGTAATTTTGAACTGTAATTTCGAAAATAATTAATTTGTGTGTGTGTGTGTGTGTGTGTGTGTGTGTGTGTGTGTACTCACCTAATTGTGCTTGCGGGGGTCGAGCTCTGGCTCTTTGGTCCCGCCAAAGTGTGTGTGTGTGTGTGTGTGTGTGTGTGTGTGCGTGTGTGTACTCACCTAGTTGTGTTTGCGGGGGTTGAGCTCTGGCTCTTTGGTCCCGCCTCTCAACCGTTAATCAACAGGTGTACAGATTCCTGAGCCTATTGGGCTCTATCATATCTACACTTGAAACTGTGTATGGAGTCAGCCTCCACCACATCTCTTCCTAATGCATTCCATTTGTCCACCACTCTGACACTAAAAAAGTTCTTTCTAATATCTCTGTGGCTCATTTAGGCACTCAGTTTCCACCTATGTCCCCTTGTACGTGTTCCCCTTGTGTTAAATAGACTGCCTTTATCTACCAAAGTGTGTGTGTGTGTGTGTGTGTGTGTGTGTGTGTGTGTGTGTGTGTGTGTGTGTGTGTGTGTGTGTGTGTGTGTGTGTGTACTCACCTAGTTGTGTTCGCAGGGGTTGATCTCTGGCTCTTTGGTCCCGCCTCTCAACCGTCAATCAACAGGTGTACAGATTCCTGAGCCTATCGGGCTCTGTCATATCTACACTTGAAACTGTGTATGGAGTCAGCCTCCACCACATCACCCCCTAATGCATTCCATTTGTCAACCACTCTGACACTAAAAAAGTTCTTTCTAATATCTCTGTGGCTCATTTGGGCACTCAGTTTCCACCTGTGTCCCCTTGTGCGTGTTCCCCTTGTGTTAATTAGACTGTCTTTATCTACCCTATCAATCCCCTTCAGAATCTTGAATGTGGTGATCATGTCCCCCCTAACTCTTCTGTCTTCCAGCGAAGTGAGGTTTAATTCCCGTAGTCTCTCCTCGTAGCTCATACCTCTCAGCTCGGGTACTAGTCTGGTGGCAAACCTTTGAACCTTTTCCAGTTTAGTCTTATCCTTGACTAGATATGGACTCCATGCTGGGGCTGCATACTCCAGGATTGGCCTGACATATGTGGTATACAAAGTTCTGAATGATTCTTTACACAAGTTTCTGAATGCCGTTCGTATGTTGGCCAGCCTGGCATATGCCGCTGATGTTATCCGCTTGATATGTGCTGCAGGAGACAGGTCTGGCGTGATATCAACCCCCAAGTCTTTTTCCTTCTCTGACTCCTGAAGAATTTCCTCTCCCAGATGATACCTTGTATCTGGCCTCCTGCTCCCTACACCTATCTTCATTACATTACATTTGGTTGGGTTAAACTCTAACAACCATTTGTTCGACCATTCCTTCAGCTTGTCTAGGTCTTCTTGAAGCCTCAAACAGTCCTCTTCTGTTTTAATCCTTCTCATAATTTTAGCATCGTCCGCAAACATTGAGTGAAATGAATCGATACCCTCCGGGAGATCATTTACATATATCAGAAACAAGATAGGACCGAGTACAGAGCCCTGTGGGACTCCACTGGTGACTTCACGCCAATCGGAGGTCTCACCCCTCACCGTAACTCTCTGCTTCCTATTGCTTAGATACTCCCTTATCCACTGGAGCACCTTACCAGCTACACCTGCCTGTCTCTCCAGCTTATGTACCAGCCTCTTATGCGGTACTGTGTCAAAGGCTTTCCGACAATCCAAGAAAATGCAGTCCGCCCAGCCCTCTCTTTCTTGCTTGATCCGTGTCACCTGATCGTAGAATTCTATCAAGCCTGTAAGGCAAGATTAACCCTCCCTGAATCCATGTTGGCGATTTGTCACGAAGTCCCTTCTCTCCAGATGTGTTACCAGGTTTTTTCTCACGATCTTCTCCATCACCTTGCATGGTATACAAGTCAAGGACACTGGCCTGTAGTTCAGTGCCTCTTGTCTGTCGCCCTTTTTGTATATTGGGACCACATTCGCCGTCTTCCATATTTCTGGTAGGTCTCCCGTCTCTAGTGACTTACTATACACTATGGAGAGTGGCAAGCAAAGTGCCTCTGCACACTCTTTCAGTACCCATGGTGAGATCCCATCTGGACCAACAGCCTTTCTAACATCCAGATCCAGCAGGTGTCTCTTGACCTCCTCTCTCGTAATTTCGAACTCCTCCAAGGCCGCCTGGTTTACCTTCCTTTCTCCTAGCACAGTGACCTCACCCTGTTCTATTGTGAAGACCTCCTGGAACCTCTTGTTGACTTCCTCACACACCTCTCTGTCATTCTCTGTATACCTGTCCTCGCCTGTTCTAAGTTTCAATACCTGTTCTTTCACTGTTGTTTTCCTTCTGATGTGACTGTGGAGTAGCTTTGGTTCAGTCTTGGCTTTGTTTGCTATATCATTTTCAAAATTTTTCTCTGCTTCTCTTCTCACCCTGACGTACTCATTCCTGGTTCTCTGGTATCTCTCTCTGCTTTCTGGTGTTCTGTTATTCCGGAAGTTCCTCCACGCCTTTTTGTTCAGTTTCTTCGCTTCGATACATGCCCTATTATACCATGGATTCTTCTGTTGCTTCTCTTATTTTTCCCTTTGGGCCGGGATGAACCTGTTTACTGCCTCCTGACACTTTTGGGTAACATAGTCCATCATACCCTGTACAGACTTGTCTCTGAGGTTTGTGTCCCAAGGTATTTCACTTAGGAAACTTCTCATCTGTTCATAATTCCCCTTTCGGTATGCCAGCCTTTTGATTCCTAGTTCTTTTTTGGGGGAGATAAGTCCTAGCTCTACCAAGTACTCAAAGTTCAATACACTGTGGTCACTCATTCCCAAGGGCGCTTCCATCTTAACTTCCCTTATATCCCATTCATTTAGGGTAAATATCAAATCAAGCATTGCTGGTTCATCTTCTCCTCTCATTCTTGTTGGTTCTTTGGTGTGCTGGCTTAGAAAGTTTCTTGTTGCCACGTCCAGCAGCTTAGCTCTCCATGTTTCTGGTCCTCCATGCGGGTCTCTGTTCTTCCAATCTATCTTCCCATGGTTGAAGTCTCCCATAATTAGTAATCCATATCCGTTCCTGCTAGCAACAGAAGCTGCTCTTTCTATTATGTTAATGGTGGCCATGTTGTTTCTATCATATTCCTGTCTAGGTCTTCTGTCATTTGGTGGTGGATTATATATGACTGCGACTATAATTTTCTTCCCTCCATTTGTTACAGTACCTGCTATGTAGTCACTGAAACCTTCACAGCCCTGAATATCCATCTCCTCAAAATCCCAGCCTTTTCTTACCAGCAGAGCTACACCACCCCCACCTCTTCCTTCTCTCTCCTTCCTCATAACATAATAGTCCTGTGGGAACACTGCATTTGTTATCGTTTTCGTGATCTTTGTTTCTGTGAGGGCTATTATGTCTGGGTTTTCCTCGAGTACCAGTTCTCCAAGCTCATTTGCTTTATTTGTAATTCCATCTATGTTAGTGTACATCGCTTTGAGGCTCACTTTCTTCTGTCCCTTCTCAAATCGCCTCCTTGGTGAGTGTTCGGCTGGTGGGGGAGGCTGTTCCATGGTTGTGAGGACCTGTGAGGTGGATAACAGGGTCTCAGAGGATACTGGGATGAGGGGCGGGGGATCCAGTGAAGGGGGAGGGGCAGGGAGGGTATGGGGTGAAAGGGGAGGGAGGACGGGAAGGAAAGGGGGGGAGGGAGGACTCGGGAGGAGGGGAGGGGTAGAAGGGTGGGGATTGGGTGTGGGGGGAGGGAGATTTGGCTGAACATTTGAGTGGGGGCAGGGAGGGTTTGGGGTAGGGGGGTTTTCTATGCAGAGGAGGGAGACGGGTTTTTTTTTTTTTTTTTTTGAGATATATACAAGAGTTGTTACATTCTTGTACAGCCACTAGTACGCGTAGCGTTTCGGGCAAGTCCTTAATCCTATGGTCCCTGGAATACGATCCCCTGCCGCGAAGAATCGTTTTTTCATCCAAGTACACATTTTACTGTTGCGTTAAACAGAGGCTACAGTTAAGGAATTGCGCCCAGTAAATCCTCCCCGGCCAGGATACGAACCCATGACATAGCGCTCGCGGAACGCCCGGCGAGTGTCTTACCACTACACCACGGTTGTCCTCCCTTCTGGTGTTACTGGGTAGCTGGTTGTGGGTTCCCCCCTCGCCTCTGGGGGTGTCGTGCTGGGAGCTGTGACTTCCTGGTTTTCCCCTCTTGCCCTGCGCCTCTTCCTTGCTTCTGCCGCCACGGCTCTCTCCTCCCTTGTCATGTCTCTCTGGAGGAATACATTTTTTTAATTTTCCCACGTTTTTCAGGGAGCTCTTCCTTGATAGGATCTTCTCTTTTGTGTTCTCGTTTGCAAACACTATCTTTATCATTCGGTCTCGGTCTTTGATGTACCGGCCTAGCCTGAAAACCTTCTCAATGCTATGCTCAGCCCCTTCCATGTCTAGTGCCTTTAGTACTTCATTCACTGCTGCTTTGTCCTTGTCATTCCACTCTGTCCTATTAGATCCTTCCTGCTCCTTAATACCCACAGCAACCACTGATCTGTTCCTTTCCAGTAGTTGGCTAGTGGAGCGTGCCGCCTCCTGCGAGGTGGCTGCTTTCATGGCCACCTCCATCACTGCAGTCATTACTTCAGAGTTATTTTTTTTTAGTATTTCCGCAAATGTTGCTTTTATTGTGGCATTCTCATCCAGAAAACTATTACCACCTTCTCCCTGGGTGGTTTTCTGATTCTCAGCCTCGATACCATTCTCTTTGAGGGCTCTAATCTCCTCCTTTGCTGCTGTCAGCTCTCTTTTCAGGTTGCCTTTTTCGTTCTTCATTTCCTGCATCATTTCTTGCATCTCACTCTTGATGTCCTCCAGAAACTGGGCGAACATTTCCTTCATCTCATCACCTTGGCTCTTTCCTGTTCCCCTGGGACCTCTGGCTGCCATGTTTGACCCTGTTGGGATGGGGGAGGGAGAGAGAGAGAGAGAGGAAGAGAGAGAGAAAGAGAGAGAGAGAAAGGGAGTGACAAAGGGAGAGATAAATGGGTGGGTGGGGGGGATCCGACCCTTCCACTGAAGTGAGAAGAAAGTAGAAGGGGAGGGGGGGTAGGAGATGGAGAGAGAGGCGGGAGGGAGAGAGAGGAGAGGGAGAGAGTGGGTGAGGGAGAGAGCGGGTGAGGGAGAGAGCGGGTGAGGGAGAGAGCGGGTGAGGGAGAGATGGGGGGAGGTGTGTGTGTGTGTGTGAGCAGAGAGGGAGGGGGAAGGAAAGAGAGGGAGGAAGAGGGGGAGGGAGGGGGAAGGAAAGAGGGAGGGAGAGGGGGAGGGAGGGAGGAAAAGAGAGAGAGAGAGAGAGCGAGAGAGAGAGAGAGAGAGAGAGAGAGAGAGAGAGAGAGAGAGAGAGAGAGAGAGAGAGAGAGAGAGCAGGAGAGAGAGAGCAGGAGAGGGAGAGCAGGAGAGAGATAGTGGGAGTGGGAGAGAGGGAGTGGGAGAGAGGGAGAGTGGGGAGGGGAAGAGTGTGTGTATGGGCGATGCGGGGGACTGGGGGTGGGGGGGGCGGAGATGGCGACTAAGTCAGGTCAGGTCAGATCGTGGGGTCAAGAGGAGGGGGGGGGATAGTAAGGTCCTATCCCAGGTGTTAATGCCTTTTCCCCTGACTGAACAATTGTGTGTGTGTGTGTGTGCACATGTGTGTGTGTCTGTTTTAGCGTGTGCACACTTGTGTGCGTGGATACGTACGTGGGCGGGCGTGCTTGTATGTGTCAAGATATCCCTTATGCGTTACCTCTGCCTAAATGAGCCACTCTGAGATTTTTAAATATATATGATATCCTGAACGAGAATTTGATAATCTTTTACCTCAATCTGTACACCTGATTAATTGACCAGAGAGGGGGTACATACCAGTCTGCCTCCCGTTCACACAACCAGATGAGTAAGGGCAGGGCGATGTATGATGACGATGGTTATCCGTCGTTGTCTCCCACTAGGTGATTGATGAGGTCGGTTCTTCTCTGTCTACACAGAGCTCTGGAGTCAGTCACTGTATCGTTATGTGACAGTTCACTAATTCACTGTACCACTGATCACAGTCACCACTCACAGCACAATCAGGTAGCTCCACGGTGGGTCGTCCCACCCGGTCAGGTCACACACTTACATGCACCGGTGATGCCCTAGCTCCACTTTCGGTTTCTTCGCCAAATCTTCGCACTATCGCTAGCGATATGACTATGCTATGTTGCACCCTGCAAGCTACACACTGCGAGAGGCCAAATACTATGATCTAGCCTCTATACTCCTTCAATGTCCCGAGAAATTGACGAATTTCCGTGGACCTCACTAATCGCGTGTGTCTCCTACCATCTCCCGCGCGCGTGTGTGTGTGTGTGTGTGTGTGTGTGTGTGTGTGTGTGTGTGTGTGTGTGTGTGTGTGTGTGTGTGTGTGTATGTGTGTGTGTGTGTGTGTACTCACCTAGTTGTGCTTAAGGGGGTTGAGCTTTGGCTATTTGTTCCTGCCTCTTACTGTCAATCAACTGGTGTACAGATTCCTTAGCCTATTGGGCTCTATCAAATTTACATTTGAATCTGTGTATGGAATCTGCCTCCACCACATCACTGTCTGTCATCTTACAAATTACGTCGCTTTTCGCTTTTCACATATCAACGTAATTCAAAATGAAAATTTATTTTCCAATTAAATTTTGGATTTTTTTTTCAAAAACAGCAAGTTAAGGGTCCTTTGGTATGTTGGGTTAGCAGGAAGTTCTCTTAAAGTTTCAAAACGTCATGAAAACCGTTAATTGAAAGTTTTCGCTCCTAAACTAACTGCCTAAGCCAGAGGACCCAATATAAAAAACGGGACAGTACGTTTCATTCGTGAGCCGATTTCGTTTTGAATTACGGCGATTTTTAGTGCTCATACGAGCGAAATGCGACGTAAATTTTAAGAAGGCGGGTTGCTGCCCCCTAATGCATTCCATCTTTTAACTACCCTGACACTAAAAAAAAAATCTAATGTCTCTGTGGCTCATTTGGGTACTAAGTTTTCATATGTGTCCCCTTGTTCATGTTCCACCCGTGCTAAATTGTTTGTCTTTGTCCACTCTGTCAATTCCTCTGAAAATTGTGTGTATACTCATCAAGTTGTACTCCCCTGGTTGGGCTTACAGCAGTTTAGCTTCGGCTCTTTGGTTCCGCCTCTCAACCGTCAATCTACTGGTGTACAGATTCCTGAGCCTACTGAGCTCTATCATATCTACATTTGAAACTGTGTATGGAGTCAGCCTTCACCACATCACTTTTTAATGCATTCCACTTGTTAACTACTCTCACTATTCCATGTGTGTGTGTGTGTGTGTGTGTGTGTGTGTGTGTGTGTGTGTGTGTGTGTGTGTGTGTGTGTGTGTGTGTGTGTGTGTGTGTGTGTGTACTCACCTAGTTGTACTCACCTAGTTGTGTTTGCGGGGGTTGAGCTCTGGCTCTTTGGTCCCGCCTCTCAACCGTCAATCAACAGGTGTACAGATTCCTGACCCTATTGGGCTCTATCATATCTACACTTGAAACTGTGTATGGAGTCAGCCTCCACCACATCTCTTCCTAATGCATTCCATTTGTCCACCACTCTGACACTAAAAAAGTTCTTTCTAATATCTCTGTGGCTCATTTGGGCACTCAGTTTCCACCTATGTCCCCTTGTACGTGTTCCCCTTGTGTTAAATAGACTGCCTTTATCTACCAAAGTGTGTGTGTGTGTGTGTGTGTGTGTGTGTGTGTGTGTGTGTGTGTGTGTGTGTGTGTGTACTCACCTAGTTGTGTTCGCGGGGGTTGAGCTCTGGCTCTTTGGTCCCGCCTCTCAACCGTCAATCAACAGGTGTACAGATTCCTGAGCCTATCAGGCTCTGTCATATCTACACTTGAAACTGTGTATGGAGTCAGCCTCCACCACATCACCCCCTAATGCATTCCATTTGTCAACCACTCTGACACTAAAAAAGTTCTTTCTAATATCTCTGTGGCTCATTTGGGCACTCAGTTTCCACCTGTGTCCCCTTGTGCGTGTTCCCCTTGTGTTAAATAGACTGTCTTTATCTACCCTATCAATCCCCTTCAGAATCTTGAATGTGGTGATCATGTCCCCCCTAACTCT
This sequence comes from Procambarus clarkii, assembly GCF_040958095.1. Classification (NCBI taxonomy): domain Eukaryota; kingdom Metazoa; phylum Arthropoda; class Malacostraca; order Decapoda; family Cambaridae; genus Procambarus; species Procambarus clarkii. The sequence continues at coordinate 46,257,148 of NC_091170.1, read as the reverse complement.
TCTGTCTTCCAGCGAAGTGAGGTTTAATTCCCGTAGTCTCTCCTCGTAGCTCATACCTCTCAGCTCGGGTACTAGTCTGGTGGCAATCCTTTGAACCTTTTCCAGTTTAGTCTTATCCTTGACTAGATATGGACTCCATGCTGGGGCTGCATACTCCAGGATTGGCCTGACATATGTGGTATACAAAGTTCTGAATGATTCTTTACACAAGTTTCTGAATGCCGTTCGTATGTTGGCCAGCCTGGCATATGCCGCTGATGTTATCCGCTTGATATGTGCTGCAGGAGACAGGTCTGGCGTAATATCAACCCCCAAGTCTTTTTCCTTCTCTGACTCCTGAAGAATTTCCTCTCCCAGATGATACCTTGTATCTGGCCTCCTGCTCCCTACACCTATCTTCATTACATTACATTTGGTTGGGTTAAACTCTAACAACCATTTGTTCGACCATTCCTTCAGCTTGTCTAGGTCTTCTTGAAGCCTCAGACAGTCCTCTTCTGTTTTAATCCTTCTCATAATTTTAGCATCGTCCGCAAACATTGAGAGAAATGAATCGATACCCTCCGGGAGATCATTTACATATATCAGAAACAAGATAGGACCGAGTACAGAGCCCTGTGGGACTCCACTGGTGACTTCACGCCAATCGGAGGTCTCACCCCTCACCGTAACTCTCTGCTTCCTATTGCTTAGATACTCCCTTATCCACTGGAGCACCTTACCAGCTACACCTGCCTGTCTCTCCAGCTTATGTACCAGCCTCTTATGCGGTACTGTGTCAAAGGCTTTCCGACAATCCAAGAAAATGCAGTCCGCCCAGCCCTCTCTTTCTTGCTTGATCCGTGTCACCTGATCGTAGAATTCTATCAAGCCTGTAAGGCAAGATTTACCCTCCCTGAATCCATGTTGGCGATTTGTCACGAAGTCCCTTCTCTCCAGATGTGTTACCAGGTTTTTTTTCACGATCTTCTCCATCACCTTGCATGGTATACAAGTCAAGGACACTGGCCTGTAGTTCAGTGCCTCTTGTCTGTCGCCCTTTTTGTATATTGGGACCACATTCGCCGTCTTCCATATTTCTGGTAGGTCTCCCATCTCTAGTGACTTACTATACACTATGGAGAGTGGCAAGCAAAGTGCCTCTGCACACTCTTTCAGTACCCATGGTGAGATCCCATCTGGACCAACAGCCTTTCTAACATCCAGATCCAGCAGGTGTCTCTTGACCTCCTCTCTCGTAATTTCGAACTCCTCCAAGGCCGCCTGGTTTACCTTCCTTTCTCCTAGCACAGTGACCTCACCCTGTTCTATTGTGAAGACCTCCTGGAACCTCTTGTTGAGTTCCTCACACACCTCTCTGTCATTCTCTGTATACCTGTCCTCGCCTGTTCTAAGTTTCAATACCTGTTCTTTCACTGTTGTTTTCCTTCTGATGTGACTGTGGAGTAGCTTTGGTTCAGTCTTGGCTTTGTTTGCTATATCATTTTCAAAATTTTTCTCTGCTTCTCTTCTCACCCTGACGTACTCATTCCTGGTTCTCTGGTATCTCTCTCTGCTTTCTGGTGTTCTGTTATTCCGGAAGTTCCTCCACGCCTTTTTGTTCAGTTTCTTCGCTTCGATACATGCCCTATTATACCATGGATTCTTCTGTTGCTTCTCTTATTTTTCCCTTTGGGCCGGGATGAACCTGTTTACTGCCTCCTGACACTTTTGGGTAACATAGTCCATCATACCCTGTACAGACTTGTCTCTGAGGTTTGTGTCCCAAGGTATTTCACTTAGGAAACTTCTCATCTGTTCATAATTCCCCTTTCGGTATGCCAGCCTTTTGATTCCTAGTTCTTTTTTGGGGGAGATAAGTCCTAGCTCTACCAAGTACTCAAAGTTCAATACACTGTGGTCACTCATTCCCAAGGGCGCTTCCATCTTAACTTCCCTTATATCCCATTCATTTAGGGTAAATATCAAATCAAGCATTGCTGGTTCATCTTCTCCTCTCATTCTTGTTGGTTCTTTGGTGTGCTGGCTTAGAAAGTTTCTTGTTGCCACGTCCAGCAGCTTAGCTCTCCATGTTTCTGGTCCTCCATGCGGGTCTCTGTTCTTCCAATCTATCTTCCCATGGTTGAAGTCTCCCATAATTAGTAATCCATATCCGTTCCTGCTAGCAACAGAAGCTGCTCTTTCTATTATGTTAATGGTGGCCATGTTGTTTCTATCATATTCCTGTCTAGGTCTTTTGTCATTTGGTGGTGGATTATATATGACTGCGACTATAATTTTCTTCCCTCCATTTGTTACAGTACCTGCTATGTAGTCACTGAAACCTTCACAGCCCTGAATATCCATCTCCTCAAAATCCCAGCCTTTTCTTACCAGCAGAGCTACACCACCCCCACCTCTTCCTTCTCTCTCCTTCCTCATAACATAATAGTCCTGTGGGAACACTGCATTTGTTATCGTTTTCGTGATCTTTGTTTCTGTGAGGGCTATTATGTCTGGGTTTTCCTCGAGTACCAGTTCTCCAAGCTCATTTGCTTTATTTGTAATTCCATCTATGTTAGTGTACATCGCTTTGAGGCTCACTTTCTTCTGTCCCTTCTCAAATCGCCTCCTTGGTGAGTGTTCGGCTGGTGGGGGAGGCTGTTCCATGGTTGTGAGGACCTGTGAGGTGGATAACAGGGTCTCAGAGGATACTGGGATGAGGGGCGGGGGATCCAGTGAAGGGGGAGGGGCAGGGAGGGTATGGGGTGAAAGGGGAGGGAGGACGGGAAGGAAAGGGGGGGAGGGAGGACTCGGGAGGAGGGGAGGGGTAGAAGGGTGGGGATTGGGTGTGGGGGGAGGGAGATTTGGCTGAACATTTGAGTGGGGGCAGGGAGGGTTTGGGGTAGGGGGGTTTTCTATGCAGAGGAGGGAGGCGGGGTTGTCCTCCCTTCTGGTGTTACTGGGTAGCTGGTTGTGGGTTCCCCCCTCGCCTCTGGGGGTGTCGTGCTGGGAGCTGTGACTTCCTGGTTTTCCCCTCTCGCCCTGCGCCTCTTCCTTGCTTCTGCCGCCACGGCTCTCTCCTCCCTTGTCATGTCTCTCTGGAGGAATACATTTTTTTAATTTTCCCACATTTTTCAGGGAGCTCTTCCTTGATAGGATCTTCTCTTTTGTGTTCTCGTTTGCAAACACTATCTTTATCATTCGGTCTCGGTCTTTGATGTACCGGCCTAGCCTGAAAACCTTCTCAATGCTATGCTCAGCCCCTTCCATGTCTAGTGCCTTTAGTACTTCATTCACTGCTGCTTTGTCCTTGTCATTCCACTCTGTCCTATTAGATCCTTCCTGCTCCTTAATACCCACAGCAACCACTGATCTGTTCCTTTCCAGTAGTTGGCTAGTGGAGCGTGCCGCCTCCTGCGAGGTGGCTGCTTTCATGGCCACCTCCATCACTGCAGTCATTACTTCAGAGTTATTTTTTTTTTAGTATTTCCGCAAATGTTGCTTTTATTGTGGCATTCTCATCCAGAAAACTATTACCACCTTCTCCCTGGGTGGTTTTCTGATTCTCAGCCTCGATACCATTCTCTTTGAGGGCTCTAATCTCCTCCTTTGCTGCTGTCAGCTCTCTTTTCAGGTTGCCTTTTTCGTTCTTCATTTCCTGCATCATTTCTTGCATCTCACTCTTGATGTCCTCCAGAAACTGGGCGAACATTTCCTTCATCTCGTCACCTTGGCTCTTTCCTGTTCCCCTGGGACCTCTGGCTGCCATGTTTGACCCTGTTGGGATGGGGGAGGGAGAGAGAGAGAGAGAGGAAGAGAGAGAGAAAGAGAGAGAGAGAGAAAGGGAGTGACAAAGGGAGAGATAAATGGGTGGGTGGGGGGGATCCGACCCTTCCACTGAAGTGAGAAGAAAGTAGAAGGGGAGGGGGGGTAGGAGATGGAGAGAGAGGCGGGAGGGAGAGAGAGGAGAGGGAGAGAGTGGGTGAGGGAGAGAGCGGGTGAGGGAGAGAGCGGGTGAGGGAGAGAGCGGGTGAGGGAGAGATGGGGGGAGGTGTGTGTGTGTGTGTGAGCAGAGAGGGAGGGGGAAGGAAAGAGAGGGAGGAAGAGGGGGAGGGAGGGGGAAGGAAAGAGGGAGGGAGAGGGGGAGGGAGGGAGGAAAAGAGAGAGAGAGAGAGAGAGAGAGAGAGAGAGAGAGAGAGAGAGAGAGAGAGAGAGAGAGAGAGAGAGAGAGAGAGAGAGAGAGAGAGCAGGAGAGAGAGAGCAGGAGAGGGAGAGCAGGAGAGAGATAGTGGGAGTGGGAGAGAGGGAGTGGGAGAGAGGGAGAGTGGGGAGGGGAAGAGTGTGTGTATGGGCGATGCGGGGGACTGGGGGTGGGGGGGGCGGAGATGGCGACTAAGTCAGGTCAGGTCAGATGGTGGGGTCAAGAGGGGGGGGGATAGTAAGGTCCTATCCCAGGTGTTAATGCCTTTTCCCCTGACTGAACAATTGTGTGTGTGTGTGTGTGCACATGTGTGTGTGTCTGTTTTAGCGTGTGCACACTTGTGTGCGTGGATACGTACGTGGGCGGGCGTGCTTGTATGTGTCAAGATATCCCTTATGCGTTACCTCTGCCTAAATGAGCCACTCTGAGATTTTTAAATATATATGATATCCTGAACGAGAATTTGATAATCTTTTACCTCAATCTGTACACCTGATTAATTGACCAGAGAGGGGGTACATACCAGTCTGCCTCCCGTTCACACAACCAGATGAGTAAGGGCAGGGCGATGTATGATGACGATGGTTATCCGTCGTTGTCTCCCACTAGGTGATTGATGAGGTCGGTTCTTCTCTGTCTACACAGAGCTCTGGAGTCAGTCACTGTATCGTTATGTGACAGTTCACTAATTCACTGTACCACTGATCACAGTCACCACTCACAGCACAATCAGGTAGTTCCACGGTGGGTCGTCCCACCCGGTCAGGTCACACACTTACATGCACCGGTGATGCCCTAGCTCCACTTTCGGTTTCTTCGCCAAATCTTCGCACTATCGCTAGCGATATGACTATGCTATGTTGCACCCTGCAAGCTACACACTGCGAGAGGCCAAATACTATGATCTAGCCTCTATACTCCTTCAATGTCCCGAGAAATTGACGAATTTCCGCGGACCTCACTAATCGCGTGTGTCTCCTACCATCTCCCGCGCGCGTGTGTGTGTGTGTGTGTGTGTGTGTGTGTGTGTGTGTGTGTGTGTGTGTGTGTGTGTGTGTGTGTGTGTGTGTGTGTGTGTGTGTGTGTGTGTGTGTGTGTGTGTGTGTGTGTATGTGTGTGTGTGTGTGTGTACTCACCTAGTTGTGCTTAAGGGGGTTGAGCTTTGGCTATTTGTTCCTGCCTCTTACTGTCAATCAACTGGTGTACAGATTCCTTAGCCTATTGGGCTCTATCAAATTTACATTTGAATCTGTGTATGGAATCTGCCTCCACCACATCACTGTCTGTCATCTTACAAATTACGTCGCTTTTCGCTTTTCACATATCAACGTAATTCAAAATGAAAATTTATTTTCCAATTAAATTTTGGATTTTTTTTTTCAAAAACAGCAAGTTAAGGGTCCTTTGGTATGTTGGGTTAGCAGGAAGTTCTCTTAAAGTTTCAAAACGTCATGAAAACCGTTAATTGAAAGTTTTCGCTCCTAAACTAACTGCCTAAGCCAGAGGACCCAATATAAAAAACGGGACAGTACGTTTCATTCGTGAGCCGATTTCGTTTTGAATTACGGCGATTTTTAGTGCTCATACGAGCGAAAAGCGACGTAAATTTTAAGAAGGCGGGTTGCTGCCCCCTAATGCATTCCATCTTTTAACTACCCTGACACTAAAAAAAAAATCTAATGTCTCTGTGGCTCATTTGGGTACTAAGTTTTCATATGTGTCCCCTTGTTCATGTTCCACCCGTGCTAAATTGTTTGTCTTTGTCCACTCTGTCAATTCCTCTGAAAATTGTGTGTATACTCATCAAGTTGTACTCCCCTGGTTGGGCTTACAGCAGTTTAGCTTCGGCTATTTGGTTCCGCTTCTCAACCGTCAATCTACTGGTGTACAGATTCCTGAGCCTACTGAGCTCTATCATATCTACATTTGAAACTGTGTATGGAGTCAGCCTTCACCACATCACTTTTTAATGCATTCCACTTGTTAACTACTCTCACTATTCCATGTGTGTGTGTGTGTGTGTGTGTGTGTGTGTGTGTGTGTGTGTGTGTGTGTGTGTGTGTGTGTGTGTGTGTGTGTGTGTGTGTGTGTGTGTATGTGTGTGTGTGTGTGTGTACTCACCTAGTTGTACTCACCTAGTTGTGTTTGCGGGGGTTGAGCTCTGGCTCTTTGGTCCCGCCTCTCAACCGTCAATCAACAGGTGTACAGATTCCTGAGCCTATTGGGCTCTATCATATCTACACTTGAAACTGTGTATGGAGTCAGCCTCCACCACATCTCTTCCTAATGCATTCCATTTGTCCACCACTCTGACACTAAAAAAGTTCTTTCTAATATCTCTGTGGCTCATTTGGGCACTCAGTTTCCACCTATGTCCCCTTGTACGTGTTCCCCTTGTGTTAAATAGACTGCCTTTATCTACCAAAGTGTGTGTGTGTGTGTGTGTGTGTGTGTGTGTGTGTGTGTGTGTGTGTGTACTCACCTAGTTGTGTTCGCGGGGGTTGAGCTCTGGCTCTTTGGTCCCGCCTCTCAACCGTCAATCAACAGGTGTACAGATTCCTGAGCCTATCGGGCTCTGTCATATCTACACTTGAAACTGTGTATGGAGTCAGCCTCCACCACATCACCCCCTAATGCATTCCATTTGTCAACCACTCTGACACTAAAAAAGTTCTTTCTAATATCTCTGTGGCTCATTTGGGCACTCAGTTTCCACCTGTGTCCCCTTGTGCGTGTTCCCCTTGTGTTAAATAGACTGTCTTTATCTACCCTATCAATCCCCTTCAGAATCTTGAATGTGGTGATCATGTCCCCCCTAACTCTTCTGTCTTCCAGCGAAGTGAGGTTTAATTCCCGTAGTCTCTCCTCGTAGCTCATACCTCTCAGCTCGGGTACTAGTCTGGTGGCAAACCTTTGAACCTTTTCCAGTTTAGTCTTATCCTTGACTAGATATGGACTCCATGCTGGGGCTGCATACTCCAGGATTGGCCTGACATATGTGGTATACAAAGTTCTGAATGATTCTTTACACAAGTTTCTGAATGCCGTTCGTATGTTGGCCAGCCTGGCATATGCCGCTGATGTTATCCGCTTGATATGTGCTGCAGGAGACAGGTCTGGCGTGATATCAACCCCCAAGTCTTTTTCCTTCTCTGACTCCTGAAGAATTTCCTCTCCCAGATGATACCTTGTATCTGGCCTCCTGCTCCCTACACCTATCTTCATTACATTACATTTGGTTGGGTTAAACTCTAACAACCATTTGTTCGACCATTCCTTCAGCTTGTCTAGGTCTTCTTGAAGCCTCAGACAGTCCTCTTCTGTTTTAATCCTTCTCATAATTTTAGCATCGTCCGCAAACATTGAGAGAAATGAATCGATACCCTCCGGGAGATCATTTACATATATCAGAAACAAGATAGGACCGAGTACAGAGCCCTGTGGGACTCCACTGGTGACTTCACGCCAATCGGAGGTCTCACCCCTCACCGTAACTCTCTGCTTCCTATTGCTTAGATACTCCCTTATCCACTGGAGCACCTTACCAGCTACACCTGCCTGTCTCTCCAGCTTATGTACCAGCCTCTTATGCGGTACTGTGTCAAAGGCTTTCCGACAATCCAAGAAAATGCAGTCCGCCCAGCCCTCTCTTTCTTGCTTGATCCGTGTCACCTGATCGTAGAATTCTATCAAGCCTGTAAGGCAAGATTTACCCTCCCTGAATCCATGTTGGCGATTTGTCACGAAGTCCCTTCTCTCCAGATGTGTTACCAGGTTTTTTCTCACGATCTTCTCCATCACCTTGCATGGTATACAAGTCAAGGACACTGGCCTGTAGTTCAGTGCCTCTTGTCTGTCGCCCTTTTTGTATATTGGGACCACATTCGCCGTCTTCCATATTTCTGGTAGGTCTCCCGTCTCTAGTGACTTACTATACACTATGGAGAGTGGCAAGCAAAGTGCCTCTGCACACTCTTTCAGTACCCATGGTGAGATCCCATCTGGACCAACAGCCTTTCTAACATCCAGATCCAGCAGGTGTCTCTTGACCTCCTCTCTCGTAATTTCGAACTCCTCCAAGGCCGCCTGGTTTACCTTCCTTTCTCCTAGCACAGTGACCTCACCCTGTTCTATTGTGAAGACCTCCTGGAACCTCTTGTTGAGTTCCTCACACACCTCTCTGTCATTCTCTGTATACCTGTCCTCGCCTGTTCTAAGTTTCAATACCTGTTCTTTCACTGTTGTTTTCCTTCTGATGTGACTGTGGAGTAGCTTTGGTTCAGTCTTGGCTTTGTTTGCTATATCATTTTCAAAATTTTTCTCTGCTTCTCTTCTCACCCTGACGTACTCATTCCTGGTTCTCTGGTATCTCTCTCTGCTTTCTGGTGTTCTGTTATTCCGGAAGTTCCTCCACGCCTTTTTGTTCAGTTTCTTCGCTTCGATACATGCCCTATTATACCATGGATTCTTCTGTTGCTTCTCTTATTTTTCCCTTTGGGCCGGGATGAACCTGTTTACTGCCTCCTGACACTTTTGGGTAACATAGTCCATCATACCCTGTACAGACTTGTCTCTGAGGTTTGTGTCCCAAGGTATTTCACTTAGGAAACTTCTCATCTGTTCATAATTCCCCTTTCGGTATGCCAGCCTTTTGATTCCTAGTTCTTTTTTGGGGGAGATAAGTCCTAGCTCTACCAAGTACTCAAAGTTCAATACACTGTGGTCACTCATTCCCAAGGGCGCTTCCATCTTAACTTCCCTTATATCCCATTCATTTAGGGTAAATATCAAATCAAGCATTGCTGGTTCATCTTCTCCTCTCATTCTTGTTGGTTCTTTGGTGTGCTGGCTTAGAAAGTTTCTTGTTGCCACGTCCAGCAGCTTAGCTCTCCATGTTTCTGGTCCTCCATGCGGGTCTCTGTTCTTCCAATCTATCTTCCCATGGTTGAAGTCTCCCATAATTAGTAATCCATATCCGTTCCTGCTAGCAACAGAAGCTGCTCTTTCTATTATGTTAATGGTGGCCATGTTGTTTCTATCATATTCCTGTCTAGGTCTTCTGTCATTTGGTGGTGGATTATATATGACTGCGACTATAATTTTCTTCCCTACATTTGTTACAGTACCTGCTATGTAGTCACTGAAACCTTCACAGCCCTGAATATCCATCTCCTCAAAATCCCAGCCTTTTCTTACCAGCAGAGCTACACCACCCCCACCTCTTCCTTCTCTCTCCTTCCTCATAACATAATAGTCCTGTGGGAACACTGCATTTGTTATCGTTTTCGTGATCTTTGTTTCTGTGAGGGCTATTATGTCTGGGTTTTCCTCGAGTACCAGTTCTCCAAGCTCATTTGCTTTATTTGTAATTCCATCTATGTTAGTGTACATCGCTTTGAGGCTCACTTTCTTCTGTCCCTTCTCAAATCGCCTCCTTGGTGAGTGTTCGGCTGGTGGGGGAGGCTGTTCCATGGTTGTGAGGACCTGTGAGGTGGATAACAGGGTCTCAGAGGATACTGGGATGAGGGGCGGGGGATCCAGTGAAGGGGGAGGGGCAGGGAGGGTATGGGGTGAAAGGGGAGGGAGGACGGGAAGGAAAGGGGGGGAGGGAGGACTCGGGAGGAGGGGAGGGGTAGAAGGGTGGGGATTGGGTGTGGGGGGAGGGAGATTTGGCTGAACATTTGAGTGGGGGCAGGGAGGGTTTGGGGTAGGGGGGTTTTCTATGCAGAGGAGGGAGGCGGGGTTGTCCTCCCTTCTGGTGTTACTGGGTAGCTGGTTGTGGGTTCCCCCCTCACCTCTGGGGGTGTCGTGCTGGGAGCTGTGACTTCCTGGTTTTCCCCTCTCGCCCTGCGCCTCTTCCTTGCTTCTGCCGCCACGGCTCTCTCCTCCCTTGTCATGTCTCTCTGGAGGAATACATTTTTTTAATTTTCCCACGTTTTTCAGGGAGCTCTTCCTTGATAGGATCTTGTCTTTTGTGTTCTCGTTTGCAAACACTATCTTTATCATTCGGTCTCGGTCTTTGATGTACCGGCCTAGCCTGAAAACCTTCTCAATGCTATGCTCAGCCCCTTCCATGTCTAGTGCCTTTAGTACTTCATTCACTGCTGCTTTGTCCTTGTCATTCCACTCTGTCCTATTAGATCCTTCCTGCTCCTTAATACCCACAGCAACCACTGATCTGTTCTTTCCAGTAGTTGGCTAGTGGAGCGTGCCGCCTCCTGCGAGGTGGCTGCTTTCATGGCCACCTCCATCACTGCAGTCATTACTTCAGAGTTATTTTTTTTTTAGTATTTCCGCAAATGTTGCTTTTATTGTGGCATTCTCATCCAGAAAACTATTACCACCTTCTCCCTGGGTGGTTTTCTGATTCTCAGCCTCGATACCATTCTCTTTGAGGGCTCTAATCTCCTCCTTTGCTGCTGTCAGCTCTCTTTTCAGGTTGCCTTTTTCGTTCTTCATTTCCTGCATCATTTCTTGCATCTCACTCTTGATGTCCTCCAGAAACTGGGCGAACATTTCCTTCATCTCGTCACCTTGGCTCTTTCCTGTTCCCCTGGGACCTCTGGCTGCCATGTTTGACCCTGTTGGGATGGGGGAGGGAGAGAGAGAGAGAGAGGAAGAGAGAGAGAAAGAGAGAGAGAAAGGGAGTGACAAAGGGAGAGATAAATGGGTGGGTGGGGGGGATCCGACCCTTCCACTGAAGTGAGAAGAAAGTAGAAGGGGAGGGGGGGTAGGAGATGGAGAGAGAGGCGGGAGGGAGAGAGAGGAGAAGGAGAGAGTGGGTGAGGGAGAGAGCGGGTGAGGGAGAGAGCGGGTGAGGGAGAGATGGGGGGAGGTGTGTGTGTGTGTGTGTGAGCAGAGAGGGAGGGGGAAGGAAAGAGAGGGAGGAAGAGGGGGAAGGAAAGAGGGAGGGAGGAAAAGAGAGAGAGAGAGAGAGAGAGAGAGAGAGAGAGAGAGAGAGAGAGAGAGAGAGAGAGAGAGAGAGAGAGAGAGAGAGAGAGCAGGAGAGAGAGAGCAGGAGAGGGAGAGCAGGAGAGAGATAGTGGGAGTGGGAGAGAGGGAGTGGGAGAGAGGGAGAGTGGGGAGGGGAAGAGTGTGTGTATGGGCGATGCGGGGGACTGGGGGTGGGGGGGGCGGAGATGGCGACTAAGTCAGGTCAGGTCAGATCGTGGGGTCAAGAGGAGGGGGGGGGGATAGTAAGGTCCTATCCCAGGTGTTAATGCCTTTTCCCCTGACTGAACAATTGTGTGTGTGTGTGTGTGCACATGTGTGTGTGTCTGTTTTAGCGTGTGCACACTTGTGTGCGTGGATACGTACGTGGGCGGGCGTGCTTGTATGTGTCAAGATATCCCTTATGCGTTACCTCTGCCTAAATGAGCCACTCTGAGATTTTTAAATATATATGATATCCTGAACGAGAATTTGATAATCTTTTACCTCAATCTGTACACCTGATTAATTGACCAGAGAGGGGGTACATACCAGTCTGCCTCCCGTTCACACAACCAGATGAGTAAGGGCAGGGCGATGTATGATGACGATGGTTATCCGTCGTTGTCTCCCACTAGGTGATTGATGAGGTCGGTTCTTCTCTGTCTACACAGAGCTCTGGAGTCAGTCACTGTATCGTTATGTGACAGTTCACTAATTCACTGTACCACTGATCACAGTCACCACTCACAGCACAATCAGGTAGTTCCACGGTGGGTCGTCCCACCCGGTCAGGTCACACACTTACATGCACCGGTGATGCCCTAGCTCCACTTTCGGTTTCTTCGCCAAATCTTCGCACTATCGCTAGCGATATGACTATGCTATGTTGCACCCTGCAAGCTACACACTGCGAGAGGCCAAATACTATGATCTAGCCTCTATGCTCCTTCAATGTCCCGAGAAATTGACGAATTTCCGCGGACCTCACTAATCGCGTGTGTCTCCTACTGTCTCCCGCGCGCGTGTGTGTGTGTGTGTGTGTGTGTGTGTGTGTGTGTGTGTGTGTGTGTGTGTGTGTGTGTGTGTGTGTGTGTGTGTGTGTGTGTGTGTATGTGTGTGTGTGTGTGTGTACTCACCTAGTTGTGCTTAAGGGGGTTGAGCTTTGGCTATTTGTTCCTGCCTCTTACTGTCAATCAACTGGTGTACAGATTCCTTAGCCTATTGGGCTCTATCAAATTTACATTTGAATCTGTGTATGGAATCTGCCTCCACCACATCACTGTCTGTCATCTTACAAATTGCGTCGCTTTTCGCTTTTCACATATCAACGTAATTCAAAATGAAAATTTATTTTCCAATTAAATTTTGGATTTTTTTTTCAAAAACAGCAAGTTAAGGGTCCTTTGGTATGTTGGGTTAGCAGGAAGTTCTCTTAAAGTTTCAAAACGTCATGAAAACCGTTAATTGAAAGTTTTCGCTCCTAAACTAACTGCCTAAGCCAGAGGACCCAATATAAAAAACGGGACAGTACGTTTCATTCGTGAGCCGATTTCGTTTTGAATTACGGCGATTTTTAGTGCTCATACGAGCGAAAAGCGACGTAAATTTTAAGAAGGCTGATTGCTGCCCCCTAATGCATTCCATCTTTTAACTACCCTGACACTAAAAAAAAAATCTAATGTCTCTGTGGCTCATTTGGGTACTAAGTTTTCATATGTGTCCCCTTGTTCATGTTCCACCCGTGCTAAATTGTTTGTCTTTGTCCACTCTGTCAATTCCTCTGAAAATTGTGTGTATACTCATCAAGTTGTACTCCCCTGGTTGGGCTTACAGCAGTTTAGCTTCGGCTCTTTGGTTCCGCCTCTCAACCGTCAATCTACTGGTGTACAGATTCCTGAGCCTACTGAGCTCTATCATATCTACATTTGAAACTGTGTATGGAGTCAGCCTTCACCACATCAATTTTTAATGCATTCCACTTGTTAACTACTCTCACTCTTCCATGTGTGTGTGTGTGTGTGTGTGTGTGTGTGTGTGTGTGTGTGTGTGTGTGTGTGTGTGTGTGTGTGTGTGTGTGTGTGTGTGTGTGTGTGTGTGTGTGTGTGTGTGTGTGTGTGTGTGTGTTTGTTTGTGTGTGTTTCTCCTCGTAGCTCATACCTCTCAGCTCAGGTACTAGTCTGGTGGCAAACCTTTGAACCTTTTCCAGTTCAGTCTTATCCTTAACTAGATATGGACTCCATGCTGAGGCTGCATACTCCAGGATTGGCCTGACATATGTGGTATACAAAGTTCTGAATGATTCCTTATACAAGTTTCTGAATGCCGTTCTTATGTTGGCCAGTCTGGCATATGCCGCTGATGTGATCCTCTTGATATAGGCTGCAGGGGACATGTCTGGCGTGATATCAACCCCCAGGTCTTTTTCCTTCTCTGACTCCTGAAGAATTTCCTCTCCCAGATGATACCTTGTATCTGGCCTCCTGCTCCCTACACCTATCTTCATTACATTACATTTGGTTGGGTTAAACTCTAACAACCATTTGTTCGACCATTCCTTCAGCTTGTCTAGGTCTTCTTGAAGCCTCAGACAGTCCTCTTCTGTTTTAATCCTTCTCATAATTTTGGCATCGACAGCAAGCATTGAGAGAAATGAATCTATACCCACCGGGAGATCATTTACATATATCAGAAACAAGATAGAACCGAGTACAGAGCCCTGTGGGACTCCAGTGGTGACTTCACGCCAATCTGAGGTCTCACCCCTCACCGTAACTCTCTACTTCCAATTGCTTAGGTACTTCTCTATCCACTGGAGCACCTTACCAGCTACACCTGCCTGTCTCTCCAGCTTATGTACCAGCCTCTTATGCAGTACTGTGTCAAAGGCTTTCCGACAATCCAAGAAAATGCAGTCCGCCCAGCCTTCTCTTTCTTGCTTAATCTTTGTCACCTGGTCGTAGAATATTATTAAGCCAGTCAGGCAAGATTTACCCTCCCTGAATGCATGTTGGAGATTTGTCACAAAGTCCCTTCTCTCCAGATGTGTTACTAGGTTTTTTCTCACGATCTTCTCCATCACCTTGCATGGTATACAAGTTAAGGACACTGGCCTGTAGTTCAGTATTTCTTGTCTGTCGACCTTTTTGTCTGTCTTCCATATTTTTGGTAGCTCTCCCGTCTCCAGTGACCTATTATACACTATGGAGAGTGGCAAGCAAAGTGCCTCTGCACACTCTTTCAGTACCCATGGTGAGATCCCGTCTGGACCAACAGCCCTTCTAATATCCAGATCCAGCAGGTGTCTCTTGACCTCCTCTCTCGTAATTTCGAACCTATCCAAGGCCGCCTGGTTCACGTCCCTTTCTCCTAGCACAGTGACCTCACCTTGTTCTATTATGAAGACCTCCTGGAACCTCTTGTTGAGTTCTTCACACACCTCTTTGTCATTCTCTGTATACCTGTCCTCGCCTTTTCTAAGTTTCATTACCTGTTCTTTCACTGTTGTTTTCCTCCTGATGTGGCTGTGGAGTAGCTTTGGTTCGGTCTTGGCTTTGTTTGCTATATCATTTTCATAATTTTTCTCTACTTCTCTTCTCACCCTAACATACACATTCCTGGTTCTCTGGTGTCTCTCTCTCTCTCTGTTTTCTGGTGTTCTGTTATTCCGGAAGTTCCTCCACGCCTTTTTGCTCAGTTCCTTTGGTTCCATACACGCCTTATTATACCATGGATTCTTCTTTTGTTTCTCGGAGTTTTCCCTTTGGCCCGGGATGAACCTGTTTACTGCCTCCTAACACTTTTGGGTGACATAGTCTATCGTATCTTGTACAGACTTAGCTCTGAGGTCTATGTCCCAAGGAATTTCCCGTAGGAAACGTCTCATCTCCTCATAATTCCTCTTTCGGTATGCCAGCCTTTTGTTTCCTAGTTCTTTTTTTGGGGAGATAATTCCTAGCTCTACCAGGTACTCAAAGTTTAATACACTGTGATCACTCATTCCCAAGGGGGCTTCCATCTTAACTTCCCTTATTTCCCACTCATTTAGGGTAAATATCAGATCGAGCATGGCTGGTTCATTGTCTCCTCTCATTCTTGTTGGTTCCTTGATGTGCTGGCTTAGAAAGTTTCTTGTTGCCACTTCCAGCAGCTTAGCTCTCCATATTTCTGGTCCTCCATGCGGGTCTCTGTTCTCCCAGTCTATCTTCCCGTGGTTGAAGTCTCCCATGATTAGTAGTCCAGATCCATTCCTGCTAGCAACAGAAGCTGCTCTCTCTATTATGTTAATGGTTGCCATGTTGTTTCTATCATATTCCTGTCTGGGTCTTCTGTCATTTGGTGGTGGATTATATATGACAACGACTATAATTTTTTGTTCTCCAGTTGTTATGGTACCTGTTATGCAGTCACTGAAACCTTCACAGCCCTAAATACCCATCTCCTCAAAATCCCAGCCTTTTCTTACCAGCAGAGCTACACTACCACCACCTCTTCCTTCTTTCTATTTCCTCATAATATAATAGTCCTGTGGGAACACTGTATTTGTTATGGTTTTCGTTAGGTTTGTTTCTGTGAGTGCTATTATGTCTGGGTTTTCCTCTATTACCCATTCTCCAAGTTCATTTGTTTTATTTGTAATTCCATCTATATTAGTGTACATTGCCTTGAGGCTCACTTTCTTCTGTCCTTTCTCAAATCACCTCCTTGGTGAGTGTTCTGCTGGTGGGGGAAGCTGTTCCGTAGGTGTGAGGATTTGTGAGGTGGATAACAGGGTCTCAGGGGATACTAGGGTGAGGGGTGGGGGGGGGTCAAGTGAAGGTGGGGGCACAGGGAGGGTATGGGATGAAGGGGGGAGGGAGGACAGGAAGAGAAAGGGGGAAGGGGGGATATGATGGGAGTAGGGGAGGGGTAGCAGGGTGGGAATGGGGTGTGGGGGGAGCTATATTTGGCTGAGCATTTGAGTGGGGGCAGGGAGGGTTTGGGGTAGGGGGTTTCTATTCAGAGGAAGGTGGTGGGGTTGCCCTTCCCTCTGGTATTACTGGGTAGCTGGTTGTGGGTCCCCCCTTACCTCTGGGGATGTTTTGTTGAGAGCTGTGATTTCCTGGTTTTCCCCTCTCACCCTGCACTTCCTCCTTGCTTCTGTCGCCATGGCTCTCTCCTCCGTCGGCATGTCCCTCTTGAGGAATACTTTTATTAATTCTCCCATTCTCCCTGTATATAACTACGACTATAATTTTTTGTCCTCCAGTTGTTATGGTACCTGTTATGTAGTCACTGAAACCTTCACAGCCCTGAATACCCATCTTCTCAAAATCCCAGCCATTTCTTACCAGCAGAGCTACACCACCACCATCCCTTCCTTCTCTCTCTTTCCTCATAACATAATAGTCCTGTGGGAACACCCACCCACCCAGTGTGTGTGTGTGTGTGTGTGTGTGTGTGTGTGTGTGTGTGTGTGTGTGTGTGTGTGTGTGTGTGTGTGTGTGTGTGTGTGTGTGTGTGTGTGTGTGTGTGTGTGTGTGTGTGTGTGTGTGTGTGTGTATACTCTCCTAATTGTACTCACCTAATTGTGCTTGCGGGGGTTGAGCTCTGGCTCTTTGGTCCCGCCTCTCAACCGTCAATCAACTGGTCTACAGATTCCTGAGCCTCCTGGGCTCTATCATATCTACATTTGAAACTGTGTATGGAGTCAGCCTCTACCACATCACTTCCTAGTGCGTTCCATTTATTAACTACTCTGACACTGAAAAAATTCTATCTAACGTCTTTGTGGCTCATCTGGGTACAAAGTTTCCACCTGTGTCCCCTTGTTCGTGTTCCACCCGTTCTGAAGAGTTTGTCTTTGTCCACCCTGTCAATTCCTCTGAGAATTTTGTAGGTGGTTATCATGTCTCCCTTTACTCTTCTGTTTTCCAGGGATGTGAGGTTCAGCTCCTTTAGCCTTTCCTCGTAGCTCATTCCTCTCAGTTCCGGGACGAGCCTGGTGGGACACCGCTGAATCTTCTCTAGCTCTGTCTTGTGTTTAACTAGGTATGGACTCCAGGCTGGAGCTGCATACTCCAGGATTGGTCTTACATAAGTGGTATACAGGGTTCTGAAAGATTCCTTACACAAGTTTCTAAAGGCAGTTCTTATGTTGGCCAGTCTAGCATATGCCGCTGATGATATTATTTTGATGTGGGCCTCTGGGGACATGTTCGGTGTGATATCATCCCCCAGATCTTTCTCTCTATTTTACTCTTGCAGGATTTCACCTCCGAGATGATACCTTGTGTTCAGCCTCCTGCTCCCTTCGCCTAATTTCATCACCTTACACTTTCCTGAGTTGAACTTTAGCAGCCATTTTCTAGACCATTCCTCCAGTTTATCCAGGTCATCCTGTAGTCTCTGTCTATCTTCATCCGTCTTGATTCTTCTCATAATTTTTGCATCATCAGCAAACATTGAGAGGAATGAGTATATACCCTCCGGAAGATCGTTTACATATATTAGAAACAGGATGGGTCCAAGTACTGAGCCCTGTGTGACTCCGCTGGTGACATCTCGCCACTCTAATGTCTTCCCCCACACTGTTACTCGCTGTTTCCTGTTGCTTAAGTACTCCCTTATCCACTGGAGCACCTTACCTTTTACTCCTGCCTGTTGCTCCAACTTTTTTAACAGCCTTTTATTGGGTACTGTGTCAAAGGCTTTCTGACAGTCCAGGAAAATGCAGTCGGCCCACCCTTCTCTTTCCTGCCTAATTTTTGTTGCCTGGTCATAAAATTCTATTAAACCTGTGAGGCACGATTTACCATCCCTGAACCCATGTTGGTGGTGCGTTACAAAGTTAATTCCCTCCAGATGCTCTACGAGCCTTTTCCTCACGATCTTCTCCATCACCTTGCATGGTATACAAGTTAAGGAAACTGGCCTGTAGTTCAGTGCCTCTTGCCTGTGTGTGTGTATGTGTGTGCACGTGTATTCAGAAATGACCAATTATTTACATAGTTGTGACAACGGGGAACTAAGCATCACAGAACTACACTGACTACAGGTCAGTATGAAAATCACACGACAAGCAAAACGCTGTCTGCTAACGAAAACACGAGATTACTTAAGTATTCATGTGATTACTGCCAGTACTCTCCTTTTTGGGGGGGGGAAGCCGTGTGCCTTAGTGGGAGCCGCAATATGCGGCAACACCCAGGTAACAGTGGGAGGACACCCAGGTAACAGTGGGAGGACACCCAGGTAATAGTGGGAGGACACCCAGGTAACAGTGGGTAGGGCACGCAAGGATGGTATATATTTTCTTTATGGCCTAAGTAACATACGAGAACATTAGTTAAGCTCCGGTAATTTATGAGGTGTGATATATGTAATCTGTTTATTGTTCTCCAGAATACGTAATATAGTCAGCAATAATATCGGTGAAGATAGGTGACATAGGTGAGTAGTATAATAATATAGCTGAATAATATAGGTATTGATCTCCAAAATGCCAGATATAGCCTGCATGCAGGATGAAATAATATAAGAGCATGCATAGGCAGCAGTAACATAGGCAGATGTACAGACAACAGTAATATAAGCAGATGTACAGACAGCAGTAATATAAGCAGATGTACAGACAGCAGTAATATAAGCAGATGTACAGACAACAGTAATATATGCAGATGTACAGACAGCAGTAATATAAGCAGATGTACAGACAGCAGTAATATATGCAGATGTACAGACAGCAGTAATATAAGCAGATGTACAGACAGCAGTAATATATGCAGATGTACAAACAGCAGTAATATAAGCAGATGTACAGACAGCAGTAATATATGCAGATGTACAGACAGCAGTAATATAAGCAGATGTACAGACAGCAGTAATATATGCAGATGTACAAACAGCAGTAATATAAGCAGATGTACAGACAGCAGTAATATTAGCAGATGTACAGACATCAGTAATATAAGCTGATGTACAGACAGCAGTAATATATGCAGATGTACAGACAGAAGTAATACAAGCAGATGTACAGACATCAGTAATATAAGAAGATGTACAGAGAGCAGTAATATATGCAGATGTACAGACAGCAGTAATATAAGCAGATGTACAGACAGCAGTAATATTAGCAGATGTACAGACATCAGTAATATAAGCTGATGTACAGACAGCAGTAATATAAGCTGATGTACAGACAGCAGTAATATAAGCTGATGTACAGACAGCAGTAATATAAGCTGATGTACAGACAGCAGTAATATAAGCTGATGTACAGACAGCAGTAATATAAGCTGATGTACAGACAGCAGTAATATAAGCTGATGTACAGACAGCAGTAATATAAGCTGATGTACAGACAGCAGTAATATAAGCAGATGTACAGACAGCAGTAATATAAGCTGATGTACAGACAGCAGTAATATAAGCTGATGTACAGACAGCAGTAATATAAGCTGATGTACAGACAGCAGTAATATATGCAGACCTAACTTTTGCTCATTTCATATTTCCTCATATTTTTCAATATATTGTAATGTAACTTGTTTATACAATAACTTTGTGTAACTTAACTTTATATTATATATCTGACAAAACTTTCTATCAACTTAATACAAAGGTACACATATCTTACCAAACCTAACATAACTTACATAGCGTAACTTCCCATGCCTAACCTATCTTACCTATCCCAACTTATCTAACCTCACCTACCTAGCCCAACTTACCAAACCTAACCTTCCTGACTTAACTTACCTAACCTTTCCTACCTGATGTAACTTAACGTAACTTTCCTACCTGATGTAACTTAACGTAACTTCCCTAACCTAACCTACCTGACTTACCTGATCTAACCTAACCTAATGAAACTTACCTACCCTAACTTACATAACCTAACTATCTGATATAACTTACATAGCCATAAGATAGTCTACCTGACGTCACTTACCTAACTTAAATAACGTAACCTCTCTTACCTAACCCAACTTACCTAACCTCACCTACCTAACTTACATAACTTAACTACCTGATATAACTTAATTTCACTTTTATAGCCTAATCTACCCGGCTTAACTTATTTAACCGACTTAACCTATCTTCCCTTACATAACCTAATCTACCAGGCTTAACTTATTTAACCGACTTAACCTATCTTCCCTTACATAACCTACCTAACCCAACTTACCTAACCTCGCCTACCTAGCTTACATAACATAACTTATTTAAAGCAACATCTTATTTTCTCTGAAGCATCAACTCTTCATTTATTATTTACCCAGACAACACTCTTTCACACTTACAGTTACAAACCAGCACTTTCATATTACATTCGCAAACATATACTGACTTACATAGAATACTTAGGACACATACACTTTTACATAAATTGCATAAATACTTAAACCAAATATATATCTCTAACTTATCTGTACTTATAATTACATTCACAAACCAGCATAAACTTATACAACTTGTTACAACACTCACAAAACACATACACTCCTACATAAACTTGCAAATACACATACAGTTAAATTTATAAACACGAATTTGCACATACAAACTTTCCCAAGCACTTATGTAAACTTGTACCTTTAAACAAAGACTTGTACATACACCTGCTTATATACAAAACATACACAAACTTACCCAAACATGGACAATTACACTCACAAACTTGTACAAAGATACACACTTTTACAAAAACTTACATAAATCTCTGTTATTCTTTGTAAAGTGTTATTTAAGCATTCTTTCCTAACGTAACCCAACAACCTTAACCTAACCCAACCAACCCTAACCTAACCCAACCAACCATTTTATGCACATCTTTACCTAACATACCTTTACCTAACTTTTGTTTATTAAATATTTCCTCTTGCTTTTCAAATAATGTATAGGAAAGTCTATTTAAAACATTTAGTCTTTACATACTTTCTTAATATGTTTAACAGGCCATGACTTCACATTCATCATTTTTATGTTTATTTTTAATCAATAAATGCATTATAGTTACACATCTTTTCATTTGTATATGTTTTCTGCAGGACATTCATGTTTGTTGACCAAACCACACACTAGAAAGTAAAGGGACGACGATGCTTCGTTCGTCTTGCCTCTCCAATACTTTGGTGAAACTGGTCGTACACTTAATGACAGACTTAAGGAACACAAGAGAAGTGTTAAGTCTGCAGACACAAACAATGCTCTCTTCTGTCATGCTAGGGAATTCTAATCATCCTATTGATTGGTCTTCCTCCAAAATAATCTTTCCTGCCTCTACTCTTCACAGACGCCGTCTTCTTGAAGCGGCTCTAATACACAATATACCCAACATGAACTTGAGTCCTGGCTTTGTTGCTGTTGACTCTTCCCTTTCACAGTATATACTGAAACGTTCTAAACTTTCTAACAAACGTGACCTAACATAAGCTTACCCTTTCATTTATCTTTCTTTCTTTCTTTCTTTTTCTTTCCCTTGTTTTCTCTTACGATCACTTTATTATTCCTATTACTATCCCCCTTTATTACACCTAATCTTTCGTACCTATTGCCACGCTTTTCTTCCTCTAAAATTTCCTTCTCCTCCCCTCTCTCTTGCCCATTTATTGCCTTCGCCTCCTTACCTCATCACAATCGACTAGAGAATGGTCCAGGACGGACTGAAACGTCGTCGTCCCTTCATTTTCTAGTGTGTGGTTTGGTTAACATATTTCAGACACGTTATTGTGACTCCTCGTCTGCACATTCATGTTCATCAATCTGTGTTTCATATTCATTTATTACATGTATTACAGGATTTTGTTAGAGATGGGATGTTTAAGCAGTTTCAGAGGATTTTGTTATAGATGGGTATTTATGCATTTCAAGGGATTTTCTTAAAGATTGGTGTTTTTGGTATTTTCAACATTTTAACTTAAAGTTCACCTAGCCTCTCATAATTTGAAAAACATGTATACAAATGAACTTACCAGATAGAACTAAGGCGGCGGACAAGAGCTGAAACTCAGTACTAACTTTATCTCGATTACGACATCATAAATAACTATTACATGTATTTTAAATCTTATAAAAATCACATTGATAGTAACGAAACTACACCTATAACCTTTAAGAGGCGGGTCCAAGAACTAACATCTGACACTATTAATTCCTTTACATATTCCTATTTTAACATAGCTCCTGAAAATGGAATGGATCAAAACTTAATTTTACTCTTAAAACGATGAAGGCCTTGCGAGGACATGAGGACTGCCAAAATTTACCCAAAAATTATGGACGACGCACCAAGGATATTTTAAAAAATAAAATGTCACAATATAAGTCGCCATACCATCTACTGCGGTAGGCATGGTAGTGGTGGTGGGTGTTTGTGGTGTTGGTGGGTGTGGTAGTTGCAGTAGGCATGGTGGTGACGGTGGGTGGGTGGGTTGGAAGTGGTTGGCATGGTGGTGGCAGTGAGTGGGGTGTATTATGACCCCATGTAGCCTGGTGGAACGAGTCTACCCAGTGAGTTATTCTGCTTTCCTGACCTGAGATTAAGTGGTCAGAGGATGAAAATATATAATAAACATCAGTGAGTGATGTAAGAATCCAAGCAGAGGATGAGCATCTGATTATAAGTGTCAAGGAATGGCATTTCGATATTTTGGTGACATGATGTTATGCTAACAGGACGTTGTGACCTCACATGAGTTACAGCAGTCGTCAGAGATGGTCGTACTTCGTTGATCTCCTGCACGAAGGATGAAAATATAGTGCCCTGTGCGGTAATCCTAGCAGGCAGTATGTGACTTTAATTAGTCATTATTTATTTTTTAGTTTACTGCAATATTGAATTATGATTCTAAGTGGACTGTACGTTGAATTCAACCTGCCAGTGTTTACCTGCACATAGTTGGGTTGGATGTGTACAACTTATACCACAATTGGTGGTTATATAATAAGCTTACACATTTACCATTAAAATCATATAAATTATACGACATATAGTGGTAATTAGACTACAGTATTCGAGTTAATATTACAACTCCTTAATAGCTGTAATGGTTGCTATGGACTGTTTAGGCTGTGCCTACATCTGTTAGGTTGTGGCACATGTGGTTCAGGTGCCATGTTATGGCGACTGGCACTATAAGGCAGCCAGATTATGCATGAAAGCGTCACAGGTCATGTAGTTGGTAAACAGTTAATATCTCCAGATCACAAGTTTACCTGTAAAAGTTAGGGCTGTAAGAATTGCTCATTAACATAAAAAGCACTGGTATGGCATGAATTATTTGTGTGTGCAAAGAGGAGGCCAGACTTACCCTGGCTTGGGGCTTCTCAGACGGCTTAACCATATCAGCAAATACAACACAATGAATAAGAGCTCAAATGTCATTTGTATACTGTACGGATATAATTAGCACCTCCTGTTGTTAATGTAAGGTCGCTGTGGCAATTCTCAGTTGGCCAACTCATAATTTAGAGTCTATGACAAGTTGTGCTTGTCGCAGTCCTCCACAAGAATCCTTTTTGTGTCCTTTTGTTTACAAGCTCTCTTCCTGAGAGCATGACTGCCTCTCCACCAGGCGTCTCTCTGGTTCCAATAATATTTGGTTCCAATACTCTGTCTCTATTCTAAGTTCATTTAACAATATCATGGGACTGTGGTTGTATGGTAATTATATTATATCCAGTCCCAGTGAATACTATTTTATTAAGTTTAAGCACTAGACTGTGGTTTAAGGAATAGTTGTGGAACCTTAAATATACATGTTGTTGTGATGACATCACGAAAGATCCCATTCGCTTTAGAGTTTGGTAATGGCTAACTATACTATGTTAACGTGTGTGTGTGTCGAACTTCCGACATAATTCCGCGGAGGGGGGGGGGGATATGGATCGAACTACCAGGGTTAGGACTGCAAACACTTTATTCCTTGCCCACTGAATTATAAAGTTGTTTTAATTCTAGCTTGCACTGTCGTGCATCAGTCCTTTCTGGAGTATGTCCCGTACTGGCGCTTTGGGTGATGGAAGTCTTTAAGCGTCTTCCTTTCCTGCCAGTTCTAAAGGAACTAATTTCTCTAATGTTTTGAGAGTAGTGCTACCTGGTCATTTCCACTATTCTCAAGATGTCCTGATGGTCTGGATGAACAGAGACTATCAGGCTTAGTGGCCACTCTTAGCGTCGCCCATCACTATCCACCAGAACAATGTCACCAGGATACAAGTTAATTCTGTTGTTGAGGTTCTTTGCCCCATAATGATACTCCCTTAAAACAGTTAGGTATTCTGGAGTTTATATGTCATTCCACCCACTTATCACTCGTGAAAGATGTTTGAAACGTTGAACCAAGTCACTCTTTCAGACATATGAAGGATCTTCTGGTTCCTCATCCGTTAGGGACACTAGAGGTCTTAGAGTTCCCCCATACATCAAATGAGCTGGACTTAATGGTTCACGTTGTGAAACATCATCAGAGAGGTAGGTAAGTGGTCGGTTGTTGACTAAAGCTTCTATTTCGATGACAACGGTTTGGAACTCCTGCATGTCAATATTTTGGTGGTATAGGGTTTTCTGAAGAGGCCGTTTTACTGTACCAATCATGCGTTCATGGAAGCTTCAATGCCATCATGCTCTTGGAGGTATGAATTTCCAGGGGCACTACTGTTAATTCAGGGCAATGTGCACCTTTGGGTGGTTCCAGACTTCCCTCACACATGCTTTCCCTGCCACTAAGTTGGAGCCATTGTCTGAAATCATTATCTTAGGACATGATTTATGGGCAAGAAACCTGTGGAAAGCCTGTAAAAATGCCTCTGCACTCATATCGGGAGCGTTAGTGGGCCAGCCAGAGGCTTAGGGCCCGCGCAGGAATATCCCTACAAAAAAAATATATATATCGGGAGTCACTTCTAGATGTACTCTTCTTGTTGTGGCACAGGTGAATAGGAAGATGAACGCCTTCACTAGGGTTTTGTCCTTGGTACCTGTTAGTGTTAGTGCTCCTGTGAAATCTACTCCTGTGGTCTCAAAGGGACGAAGATGAACAACATGATCCTTGGAAGTGGTGGAGGTCCCAGATAAGGACATACTCTGGCATCGTACCTCTGGCAGATTACACAGGAATTAATTATGGACTTTACAGTCTAACGACTTTAGGGTAGCCAGTACTGTTGTCGTAAATCTGTGAGGGTATCTAATATCCCACCATGCAGAGTGTTGTGTCTGTGTATGTGTAACACAATTAGCTTGCTTATTATATGGTGACGAGGAAGTAATATTAGATTTTTTACTTCCAGATCTATGTCGGCATGCTGTACGTGGCCTCCACACTATATTAGGTTATGACTGTTTGTGTTAAACCAGAGACCCAGATCATTCTGTAGTTTATTAGGGACGTTGTCAAATTCCATCTCGAATGTATCTGTTTGGCCTCTTTTGACCCAGTATCTTAAGGGACTAGGGAATTGATGCTTGATTCCTATTTTCTTTAGAAAATACAACGACACTTGGGTGACACCTAGTAGTTTATTCATTTCAGAGTACCAATTAGGATCAATTACCAAAGTCCAAAGTGGTTCTGGATTCTCAGTGGGAGCAGTAACATTGGTCACAATGACTTGTGGCTTTTGTTTAGGACACTGGTCGCTGACTAGCCACTGAGGTCCATTGATCCTCATCTCTGCTTTGGTTTATTGCCGTAAAGTCAAGCCTTTGGAAAGATATTCAGCTGGATTCTCCTTGGTGGGTACATATCTCAGTTTGTACCCTTCTGACATCTCTCGTATTTACTTAACGCGGTTACTAAGGTAATGATTTTTACTGTTATTATTTCTCACCCACTGTGGTATTGCCTCATTATCTGACCATACCACTGTTTCTTCAAAGTGGATGTTGCTTAAGGCATTGGAGAGGTAGAGGTAGAACTCCATAGTGAGGAACTTTTGAAGTAAAGCAGAAATCCATAGTGAGGAGTTGAACTTCAGGCAGTGTAGGGAAGCTACACGTTTTTTTGTGAAACCAATGGAGGAGCGTCACTGATGTTGGAGTAGGACTTCGTTGTGCAGCAGATTGGGAGAATTGCAGAAGTGCCTTTCCTGATATTTTGGAGAACCCAGAAACATGCATTGATAATGAGCCTCTAGGAGCAGTACAGAGGATCTTTGGGGGACACATTATTGTATAAGGGAAGTGCTTGAAAGCTTATTAGCATGTAAGACGCGGTGTAAGGTGAGAGATTGACTTCTTCTTCTTTTGTTAGGGGATACTTATGTAGATGTTCTAGGTATTTCAGCCCTAAGCAGAGTTTCATATACTTTTATGGTTGAAGATACATTTTTGTTGTGACAGATATTTCAGCCTCAAGCAGTGAAGGGATAGTAGGTTGTGAACCAAGAGCTGTGCCGCCACCTGTTATCGATAGTTGGTGAAGCCAGGCTATGATATTGGAGTGCTACCGGGATGTAGCGGTTTAGAGTGTTGTATAGTAATGGTAATAAGGGGTAATGGTAATAGGTTATATGGTAATCCAGCAAATGACATAGCAACTCTTCCCCGGAACTAAATAAAGGTTGATTACCGTTTTCCCCCACATTAAAGGTCTCCTCAAATGGAGACCTCATGAACACAACAAGCCACAATACTGGGCCCACAATAAGCCTTTAACCTGTTCGCATGCACGATCTACATCTGATGTGATTGCTGAGGATTATACACTTTATAAGACAGATCACTTAGTCGTTTTACAACTCGATATGGTCCCTCAAACTTGTGTGACGCAGAAGTCCCAATACGAGGCTTCAATACCAGGACCAAATCACCACTCTCAAACGATATGAGTTTTGCCTTGAACTTCTTATCATGTCGCTCCTTTATTACCTGTTGTACTCTCCCAGATGTTGTAACGCCAACTCCTGCAAACGACATAACTTACTCCAGACAAAACTGTTAAATCAACTGCAGGTTTAGGAACTACATTATTGGGATGATGCATCCCCTACTGAGGTGACTCAGAGTTTGGTTTGACAAGAGAAGAACTTATGTGAGTAACTGGTGTAACTAGTTTGGTCTGGAAAACATGAGGTTTGTAAGCATAATAATTATCTTAGGGTTATAATTATTATAATGTGTTTTGAATGGCTCCTTAGTAAGTAATTCATGTTCATCTGTTAGCTTGGCTAATTGAATAATATCAGTGGTCTGTAACGGTTCTACTGTTACATAAAGTATAGTGACAATAAACACACACACTTCGAGAATATATATATATATATATATATATATATATATACATATATATATGCAATTGACGATCACAAAACACTGATCATTTTATGCGGAAAATCCACAGAGAAATATGAAATGAGGTGAACGTTTCGGCTTTGTTAAAGCCTTTGTCAACACCAGACTCACCTAGTCTAGTTTCTGAGTCTGGTGTTGACAAAGGCTTTAACAAAGCCGAAACGTTCACCTCATTTCATATTTCTCTGTGGATTTTCCGCACATATATATATATATATATATATATATATATATATATATATATATATATATATATATATATATATATATATATATATATATATATATATATATATATATATATAAATATATATATACGAATATATAACACGAATTTTCTCATTATTTCTTATGTTTCTTTTCACAATTGATAGTAATTGAAAAATCAATTCTCCAAAATTAATTTTTATTTCTAGTCTGACGCGACACTTGAACGCGTTTCGTAATAACTTATTACATTTTCAAAGACTTTTAGTTTAAACACACACACAACTATAACCTGCAAACACTAAACAGAGTTCTTACTATGCTATAATTTAAACAGCTTTCATTTTATTTTATACCCGCATTTTGGGTGAGGTGATATGTTACAACAGTTTTGGTTGAGGTGAACAAAACTTTCAACACAGGACAGAACACGAAACAATGGGTATTAATTGGTTAAACTGAAGGTAAGAATGGAAGTAACTGCAGAGGGCCTATTGGCCCTTATTTCTTGATGCTTCTATATTGGAGCGGAGTCTTGTAGTCTTGAAGTGGGTAGAATATAGTTGTGCATTAATTGGCTGTTGATTGCTGGTGTTGACTTTTTGATGTGTAGTGCCTCGCAGATGTCAAGCCGCCTGCTATCGCTGTATCTATCGATGATTTCTGTGTTGTTTGTTAAGACTTCTCTGGTGATGGTCTGGTTGTGGGAAGAGATTATATGTTCCTTAATGGAGCCCTGTTGCTTATGCATCGTTAATCGCCTGGAAAGAGATGTTGTTGTCTTGCCTATATACTGAGTTCTTTGAGGCTTACAGTCCCCAAGTGGGCATTTGAAGGCATAGGCAATATATATATTCTTGATGCTTCCTATATTACCTATATATATATATATATATATATATATATATATATATATATATATATATATACATTGAGGAGTACCTCTTAACTACTTCCTTTTATACTAGGAAGTTAAATCCTAGTAATTTCAAGGAGGAAGATGTTTATCAAACCTAACCTAGTAGCAAACCTACTCTCAGATTGGTCTCCTGCTGCCTCAGTTTGGTCTGCTGGTGCCTCAGTTTGGTCTGCTGGTGCCTCAGTTTGGTCTGCTGGTGCCTCAGTTTGGTCTGCTGCTGCCTCAGTTTGGTCTGCTGATGCCTCAGTTTGGTCTGCTGCTGCCTCAGTTTGGTCCGCTACGGCCTCAGTTTGGTCCGCTACTGCCTCAGTTTGGTCTGCTGGTGCCTCAGTTTGGTCTCCTGTTCCCTCAGTTTGGTGTGCTGGTGCCTCAGTTTAGTCTGCTGCTGCCTCAGTTTGGTCTCCTGCTGCCTCAGTTTGGTCTGCTGCTGCCTCAGTTTGGTCTCCTGCTGCCTCAGTTTGGTCTGCTGCTGCCTCAGTTTGGTCTCCTGCTGCCTCAGTTTGGTCTGCTACTGCCTCAGTTTGGTCTGCTGCCTCAGTTTGGTCTCCTGCTGCCTCAGTTTGGTCTGCTGCTACCTCAGTTTGGTCTCCTGGTGCCTCAGATTGGTCTCCTGGTGCCTCAGATTGGTCTCCTGCTTCCTCAGTTTGGTCTCCTGCTTCCTCAGTTTGGTCTCCTGCTTCCCCAGTTTGGTCTCCTGCTGCTGCTGCCTCAGTTTGGTCTGCTGCTGCCTCAGTATGGTCTGCTGCTGCCCCTATTTATTTCCCTACTCCTCAATATTCAGGTGTAACCACTGTAGATCTGATCCATAAAGAGTTACAGCCGTCACTCAGAGATTCATGATGGCCGTACTTGGAAAAATAACGTCAAAAAGAGTAATGCGTTTGTGATTTATTAGGAGATATTTTATTGGTGTTCCGGTTGAGTACACTGCCATTTGTATCGTACTTTGCTCTCACACCTGTCTTGTCCTAATACCTCTTATTTGTCTACAAAAATAAGTAAAATTAGCACGGATATATATATATATATATATATATATATATATATATATATATATATATATATATATATATATATGTCGTACCTAGTAGCCAGAACACACTTCTCAGCCTACTATGCAAGGCCCGATTTGCCTAATAAGCCAAGTTTTCATTAAATATTTGTTTTTCGACTACCTAACCTACCTAACCTAACCTAACTTTTTCTGCTACCTAACCTAACCTAACCTATAAAGATAGGTTAGGTTAGGTTAGGTAGGGTTGGTTAGGTTCGGTCATATATCTACGTTAATTTTAACTCCAATAAAAAAAAATTGACCTCATACATATTGAAATGAGTAGCTTTATCACTGCATAAGAAAAAAATTAGAGAAAATAAATTAATTCATGAAAACTTGGCTTATTAGGCAAATCGGGCCTTGCATAGTAGGCCAAGAAGTGCGTTCTGGCTACTAGGTACGACATTATATATATATATATATATATATATATATATATATATATATATATATATATATATATATATATATATATATATATATATATATATATATATATATATATATATATTGTGTGTGTGTGTGACGGGAAAGTGTTGCAGTGTTGATGTTCGGCCAGTCCTCCAATGGCAGGTGTTAAAGCCTGGTCACACTTAAAACAAAAATAAAGACTGCTTGCCTGTTGTCTGTGGTAAGTTAGAGGGAGGAACACGTAAAACACAAAGTATGAACAATGAAACTTTAATATATTTACTTCAAACATAAATGAAAATAAAGACAAATCTCGGGCAAATGACTAAAGAAATAAAATGACAAAGATAAATACAAAAAACACAATAGATTAAATAATGTTGAAATGGTGCTGATAATATCGGCTATGGTTGAAACCTCCCTTCGTATACGAGCTAATGAGCTAGTATGCCAGAGAGAGATGTCAACGCTAAGAGCACAAGGAATATTCTGAAGTTGATAGCTGGTCAGGCTCAGAAGTCGACTCGTGTAGAGGGCGCTGAGGTGCGGTGAGGTGCGGTGTGCAGGTGCGCGGCTGGCGAGTCACCAATCAGGGGCAGGCAAGCTGGTGAAGGGTAGTTAGCTGGTTTGATGACGAGCCGGCGTGTGGAGGGTGTGTGGAGTGGGGGGATCTTGGATACGTTTTGCCTCCTGGTCAAAACGTTTTTTGCTACT
The DNA here is from genome assembly GCF_040958095.1 of Procambarus clarkii. Taxonomy (NCBI): domain Eukaryota; kingdom Metazoa; phylum Arthropoda; class Malacostraca; order Decapoda; family Cambaridae; genus Procambarus; species Procambarus clarkii. The sequence continues at coordinate 46,226,451 of NC_091170.1, read as the reverse complement.
GGTGACGTATCTTGAATGTAGCATCTTATACTTGTATCTTTGGCGTAACTTGAAGTAGGGAAGAGCAGGCTCAATCTCTCTTGAAAGAGATTATCATCACAATATATATATATATATATATATATATATATATATATATATATATATATATATATATATATATATATATATATATATATATATATATATATATATATTTATACTCGAGTTTGGATGAGGTGATATGGTACAAAAGTTTTGGGTGAAGTGATTGACATTTTCACACGATAGAACACAAACCAGTGGGTATAAAAACATAAGAATGAAAGTAACTGCAGAAGGCCTATTGGCCCATTATGCTTCCTCTTGATGCTTCTATATTGGAGCGGAGTCTCGAAGTGGGTAGAATATAGTTGTGCATTAATTGGTTGTTGATTGCTGGTGTTGACTTTTTGATGTGTAGTGCCTCGCAGATGTTGAGCCTCCTGCTATCGCTGTATCTATCGATGATTTCTGTTTTGTTTGTTAAGATTTCTCTGGTGATGGTCTGGTTGTGAGATGAGATTATATTTTCCCTTATGGAGCCCTGTTGCTTATGCATTGCTAATCGCCTGGAAAGAGACGTTGTTGTCTTCCCTATATACTGAGTTCTTTGGGGCTTACAGTCCCCAAATGGACATTTGAAGGCATAGACGACGTTGGTTTCCTTCAAGGCGTTCTGCTTGGTGTCTGGAGAGTTTTTCAGGAGTAGATTGGCCGTTTTTTGGGTTTTATAGTAAATCGTCAATTGTATTTTCAGATTTTTGTCTGTAGGGATAACGTTCCTATCAACTATATCTTTCAGGATTCTTTCATTTATTTTTTCAGCCATCAAAATGAAGTTCCTGTAAAATAGACTAATAGGGGGTACATGTGTTGTGTTAGGTGACTCTTCATAGGTTGCATGGCTTTTCACCTTTATTTTTATGATGTCTTCAAGAGAACCATTAGAGAAGCCTTTATTGACTAGGACCTGCCTTACCCTACAGAGTTCTTCATCGACTTGCTTCCATCCTGAGCTGTGGCTGAGAGCACAGTCAACATAAGCGTTGACAACACTCCTCTTGTACCTGTCTGGGCAGTCACTATTGGCACTGAGGCACATACCTATGTTTGTTTCCTTAGTGTATGCTGCAGTGTGGAAGCCTCCGCTCCTTTCCGTGACCGTTACATCTAGAGAGGGCAGCTTCCCATCCTTCTCCATCTCGAAGTGAAACTTAACACAGAATTCTCCCTCAGCTCCTGCAGACGTCTGGCATCATGTACCTGCATAAAAATATCGTCAACATACCTGCAGGTATATGGCGGGTTTCCAGTCCATTTCAACTAAGACCTTCTGCTCGATGGTTCCCATGTAGAAGTTCGCAAACAGGACACCTAGGGGAGAACCCATGGCGACCCCATCTACTTGCTTATACATGTGCCCATCTGGGCTCAAGAACCGCTATCCTACCTTCCTCATAGCAAACATGGACTTAACATCACCATAAAAGAAAAAACTAACCTTCAGTCTTCTCAGTGAAGCAGCAATATGCAATCCTACAAATGAACTTCACAATATATACTGGGAATCTGAATTCAATAATACACAGTACATAAATTCATTAGCCAACATCTTCCTTTCCAAAACTCAAAGCTTCAGCAACACTCATTGTCCTCTCCTCACCAAGCAAGTAACTGCCAAAAGAATAAACAACCCCTGGCTCACAAATTACATACTCAAAGCAATCTACAAGAAATATGAATATGAAAAAATCTTAGGATTGGCCTAGTTGCAAATGAAGTAGTTAAGAGGTACTCCTCAAAACTTACCAGAATAATAAGAAGAGCGAAACTTTCCTATTATGAGAATAGATTAAAAGAAGCAAAAGGAAACATGATATGTGAGGTACATGGTACCTTGTTCCTAGATGCAAAATCTGATCTGAAACTCTTCTTTGACAGATGTAATAAAACCCATAATCACCACACCAGAAATAAATACCTCTTTAATATCCCTAAGAGTCAAATTAAATATGTGTAAACACTGTGCAAATAAAGATATCTAGTCCATGAAACTCCCTCCCTAATGAGTTAAAAAGCTGTCCAACATACGCCATGTTCAAAAGTAAAATGAAAAATGCCTAATTTCATCTACATAGTTTCCTACCTAGTCAAACTCGCACTGTATCTTGTACTACCCACTCCCCCAAAATATGTGTTGAAGCCATATGTCTTCCCCGTTGTATTCACTAGCTTCAACTTATATCATGGTTGTCATATTGAATACAAATTTTAATACAATTAACCTAGAAATAATCCTCAAATTATGCTACAGTGTACCTGTTGATAATCTTTAAATTTCACTGTAATATCCTTAATCATTTTCTTCAAATTTCCTTATAATGTACCTGTTAACATTTTTAAATTTTGCTACAAATTATCTATTTAAATTTATCTGTTCGATTAAGGACCTGCCCAAAACGCTATGCGCGCTAGTGTCTTTACAAGAACGTAAGATTATCAATGCTATGTACTTTCGTAAACCCAATGTATCTTCTTGTGTGTATATATATATATATATATATATATATATATATATATATATATATATATATATATATATATATATATATATATATATATATATATATATATATATATATATATATATATATATATAATGCACAGACTACCCTGTTCCAGTAGCTGAAGTTTATAACTTTTTAGACACTCAACCCACCAGGGGACTCGAACACTGGCCAACAAGGTGGCAGTTGCACGCTGTATCCACTACACCATACTTCAAAGCCATAAGAGAGGTAGGAATTCTGAGTGTCTAAAAAGTTACAAACTTCAGCTACTGGAACAGGTAGTCTGTGCATTAAGCATTTGGCACTGAGTTTTCCCATATAACAGGTCTCGATGAAAGAGCACCGGGGGTCCCACACTATCTCATTGCCTGGGAGAGGATTTGAGTTCTGGTTGGTTAAATACCCCAGAATTCCTACCTCTCTTAGGGCTTTGAAGTATGGTGTAGTGGATACAGCGTGCAACTGCCACCTTGTTGGCCAGTGTTCGAGTCCCCTCGTGGATTGAATGTCTAAAAAGTTATAAACTTCAGCTATTGGAACAGGGTAGTCTGTGCATTAAGCATTTGGCACTGAGTTTTCCCATATAACTCATTTCCCAATTTTAATAATAAAAGAATAGACTGGGAGATAATAAACAGGGAACTTACAAACATTCCATGGGGAACTGTTCTAAGTAATACAAGTCCTACAGAAGGAATAGAAAAACTGACTTCAGAAGCGTATCAAGTCTGTCTGAAACATGTTCCTTTGAGGAAAGCCAGAAAGAGATCTAACGTAGAAAGAGAACGCAGACGACACTAAAAACGCAGGAAAAAAATAACGGAACTGCTTATGCAGACACGAATTTCCCGTCAAAGAAGGAATAATTTAAATAGGGAGATTGAAGAAATCGAGCGGAAATTGAAACACTCATATGAAACTGAAGAAAGGCAGTTAGAACAGAAAGCAATTCAGGAAATAAAGAAAAATCCAAAATATTTCTTCTCATATGCGAAATCAAAAGCAAAAACCACTGCCAGTATTGGACCTATTCATACAAGTGAAGGTTCATACACGGAGGATGACAAAGAAATTAGTGAAATCCTAAAAAAGCAGTATGAGGACATGTTTAGCACTCCAATAAACAACATGAAGGTGGAAGATCCAGACAATTTCTTTATGCGGGATATTCAAACCCCTGTAAATATAACTGATATAAACACGAGCGCACTAAATTTTGAAAAAGAAATTGAAAACATGCCCATGCACTCGGCCCCAGGTTCAGACTCATGGAATTCAATATTTATAAAGAAATGCAAAGTGCCGGTAGCACAGGCACTCAGTATAGTGTGGAGGAAGAGCTTGGACACGGGGGAGATACCAGATGCACTTAAAGTAGCAGACATAGCCCCTCTACACAAGGGAGGGAGCAAAGCATTGGCAAAAAATTATAGACCAGTTGCACTAACATCGCACATCATAAAAGTATTTGAGAGAGTGATTAGGAGTCAGGTCACCAATTTCATGGAGACCAATGACCTTCACAACCCAGGCCAACATGGATTTCGAGCAGGAAGATCGTGCCTCTCACAGCTACTTGAGCACTACGACAAAGTCACTGAGGCATTAGAAGAAAAACAGAATGCTGATGTGATATACACGGACTTCGCAAAGGCTTTCGATAAATGTGACCATGGCGTGATAGCACACAAAATGAAGTCAATGGGAATAACCGGTAAAGTAGGACGCTGGATACTCAGTTTTCTGTCAAACAGGACTCAGCAAGTAACGGTCAACCATATAAAATCTAGTCCAAGTGCAGTGAAAAGCTCTGTACCTCAGGGTACAGTCCTTGCACCGCTGCTTTTCCTTATTCTCATATCAGATATAGACAAAAATACAAGTCACAGCTTCGTATCATCCTTTGCAGATGACACAAAAATCAGTATGAAAATTACCTCGACTGAGGACATTGAAAAACTTCAAGCTGATATTAATAAAGTTTTCGACTGGGCATCAGAAAATAACATGATGTTTAACAGTGATAAATTCCACGTACTCAGGTACGGTAAAAATGAGGACCTTAAACATAATACAGAGTACAAAACACAATCAAATGTACCCATAGTAGGAAAACAGCCTGTAAAGGAATTGGGAATAATAATGTCTGACGACCTAACGTTTAAGGAGCATAACCAAGCAAATATTGCGACAGCCAGAAAAATGATAGGATGGATTACGAGAACTTTCAAATCTAGGGATCCCATCACAATGGTTGTACTCTTCAAGTCACTTGTGTTGTCCCGTCTTGAGTACTGCTCAGTACTCACTTCCCCCTTCAGAGCAGGAGAGATTGCTGAAATAGATGGAATACAGAGAACATATACGGCACGAATAGACGCAATAAAGCACCTAAATTATTGGGATCGTCTCAAAGCCCTCCAAATGTACTCACTAGAAAGAAGACGAGAGAGATATCAAATAATATACACCTGGAAGATACTGGAGGGCCAAGTACCAAATCTACACAGTAAAATAGCAACGTACTGGAGTGAACGATATGGAAGAAAATGCAGAATAGAACCAGTGAAGAGCAGAGGTGCCATAGGCACAATCAGAGAACACTGTATAAACATCAGAGGTCCGCGGTTGTTCAACGTCCTCCCAGCAAGCATAAGAAATATTGCCGGAACAACCGTGGATATTTTCAAAAGGAAACTAGATTTATTCCTCCAAGGAGTGCCGGACCAACCGGGCTGTGGTGGGTATGTGGGCCTGCGGGCCGCTCCAGCAACAGCGTGGTGGACCAAACTCTCACAAGTCAATCCTGGCCTCGGGCCGGGCTTGGGGAGTAGAAGAACTCCCGGAACCCCATCAACCAGGTATCAACCAGGTATAACAGGGCTCGATGAAAGAGCACCGGGGGTTCCACACTATCTCATTGAATGGTAGAGGATTGGAGTTCTGGTTGGTTAAATACCCCAGAATTCCTACCTCTCTTATGGCTTTGAAGTATGGTGTAGTGGATACAGCATGCAACTGCCACCTTGTTGGCCAGTGTTCGAGTCCCCTGGTGGGTTGAGTGTCTAAAAAGTTATATATATATATGTCGTACCTAGTAGCCAGAACGCACTTCTCAGCCTACTATTCAAGGCCCGATTTGCCTAATAAGCCAAGTTTTCATGAATTAATTGTTTTTCGACTACCTAACCTACCTAACCTAACCTAACCTAACTTTTTCTGCTACCTAACCTAACCTAACCTATAAAGATAGGTTAGGTAGGGTTGGTTAGGTTCGGTCATATATCTACGTTAATTTTAACTCCAATAAAAAAAAATTGACCTCATACATAATGAAATGGGAGCTTTATCATTTCATAAGAAAAAAATTAGAGAAAATATATTAATAAAAGAAAACTTGGCTTATTAGGGAAATCGGGCCTTGAATAGTAGGCTGAGAAGTGCGTTCTGGCTACTAGGTACGACATATATATATATATATATATATATATATATATATATATATATATATATATATATATATATATATATATATATATATATATATATATGTATATATATATATATATATATATATATATATATATATATATATATATATATATATATATATATATATATATATTTATTTATTTTGGTAGCAGTCTTTCCTGTAGACATATATTATTAAATATGACCGAAAAAGTAAGATTAATAATTCTAACATGGATGGGCACATGTATAAGCAAGTAGATGGGGTCGCCATGGGTTCTCCCTTAGGTGTCCTGTTTGCGAACTTCTTCATGGGTACAATCGAGCAAAAGGTCTTAGTTGACATGAACTTGAAACCGGCCATATACTGCAGGTATGTTGACAACATTTTTACACAGGTACCTGATGCCAGACATCTGCAGGAGCTGAAGGAGGCATTTGAGCAGAATTCTGTGTTGCGTTTCACTTACGAGATGGAGAAGGATGGGAAGCTGCCCTTTCTAGATGTAATAATCATGGAAAGGAGCGGAGGTTTCCACACTGCGGTCTACACTAAGGAAACAAAGATAGGAATGTGCCTAAATGCTAACAGTGACTGCCCAGACAGGTACAAGAGGAGTGTTGTTAACGCTTATGTCGACCGTGCTCTCAGCCACAGCTCAGGATGGAAGCAAGTTTATTTATTTATTTTATTTATTTATTTATTTATATACAAGAAGGTACATTGGGTTTGTGAGAATACATAGCATAGTAAGGTAATTGCACTCTTGTAAAGCCACTAGTATGCGCAGCGTTTCGGGCAGGTCCTTAATCTAACAGATAATTTTAAGTAGGTAAATTCTATCAGAATTAATAAAATGCTAACAAATACATTGCAAGAAAAAAAATGAGATGAGAGTGATTAGTAAGTATATTAAACCACATTGGTATATTAAAGCTCTGATTGATTACATTGACAGCTTGATTGGTAATTTAAACAAGATTAATAGACACCATACAGCAAATTGACAGTACATATAAGAAGACAGCAATGATCGCAATGATAAAAATGTTCAGATTGGGTACATAAAGATTGGGAGATTGGGTAGCAATAGATACAGTGCAGTTTTAAAGCAAAAGGTAAAAAACTATGAAGATGAAATTAGGTACTTTTTAGTATTGTTTTTGAATGATGCAAAAGTTGGACAGCTTTTCAATTCAATAGGGAGTGAGTTCCATAGACTGGGTCCCTTTATTTGCATAGAGTTTTACACAAATTATGTTTGACCCTTGGGATATCAAAGAGATATTTATTTCTGGTATGGTGATAATGGGTCCTATTATATCTGTCCAGGGAGAGTTTCAGAGCAGGATTTGCATTTAAGAACAGGGTTTTGTAAATGTAGTTGACACAAGAGAATTTGTGGAGTGAGATTATGTTTAGCATTTTTAAGGAGTTAAACAAGGGGGCTGAATGTTGTCTGAAAGCAGAATTTGTTATTATTCTGATACCAGATTTTTGCTGGGTAAGCTTCAAGTCGATGAAGAACTCTGTAGGGTAAGGCAGGTCCTAGTCAACAACGGCTTCTCCAATGGTTTCGTTGAAGACATCATAAGATAGAAGGTAAAACGCCATGCAATCTCTGAAGAGACAACTAACACAACACCTATACCCCCTATTAGAGTATTTTACAGGAACTTCTTTTCCACAGCTCATAAAACGGAGGAAAGGGTCTTGAAAGATATTGTTAATAGAAACGTTATCCCTACAGACAAAAATGAGAAGATACAACTGACGATTTACCATAAAACCAAAAAAACGGCCAGCCTACTCATGAGAAACTCTCCAGACACAAAGCAGAACGCTTTAAAAGAGACCAACGTCGTCTATGCCTTCAAATGCCCATTTGGGGAAAGGCGGTGGGGTGGTTCAAATAGCCTCGGCTATCACCTCATTTTGTCCGGTCGTGATGGTCAAGTGGATTAAGGCGGCTTGTACATACCAGTTGCGTTGCTCCTGGGAGTATGGGTTCGAGTCACTTCTGGGGTGTGAGTTTTCAGTTGCATATTGTCCTGGGGACCATTCAGGCTTGTTCGCATTTGTGTTCCTCACGTGTGCCCCAAAGAATGAGGCGATTTGGTAAAATGCTATGCCCAAGATTACTATCCGAGTGCCGGCGGTGGGGTGGTTCAAATAGCCTCGGCTATCACCTCATTTTGTCCGGTCGTGATGGTCAAGTGGATTAAGGCGGCTTGTACATACCAGTTGCGTTGCTCCTGGGAGTATGGGTTCGAGTCACTTCTGGGGTGTGAGTTTTCAGTTGCATATTGTCCTGGGGACCATTCAGGCTTGTTCGCATTTGTGTTCCTCACGTGTGCCCCAAAGAATGAGGTGATTTGGTAAAATGCTATGCCCAAGATTACTATCCGAGTGCCGGCGGTGGGGTGGTTCAAATAGCCTCGGCTATCACCTCATTTTGTCCGGTCGTGATGGTCAAGTGGATTAAGGCGGCTTGTACATACCAGTTGCGTTGCTCCTGGGAGTATGGGTTCGAGTCACTTCTGGGGTGTGAGTTTTCAGTTGCATATTGTCCTGGGGACCATTCAGGCTTGTTCGCATTTGTGTTCCTCACGTGTGCCCCAAAGAATGAGGTGATTTGGTAAAATGCTATGCCCAAGATTACTATCCGAGTGCCGGCGGTGGGGTGGTTCAAATAGCCTCGGCTATCACCTCATTTTGTCCGGTCGTGATGGTCAAGTGGATTAAGGCAGCTTGTACATACCAGTTGCGTTGCTCCTGGGAGTATGGGTTCGAGTCACTTCTGGGGTGTGAGTTTTCAGTTGCATATTGTCCTGGGGACCATTCAGGCTTGTTCGCATTTGTGTTCCTCACGTGTGCCCCAAAGAATGAGGTGATTTGGTAAAATGCTATGCCCAAGATTACTATCCGAGTGCCGGCGGTGGGGTGGTTCAAATAGCCTCGGCTATCACCTCATTTTGTCCGGTCGTGATGGTCAAGTGGATTAAGGCGACTTGTACATACCAGTTGCGTTGCTCCTGGGAGTATGGGTTCGAGTCACTTCTGGGGTGTGAGTTTTCAGTTGCATATTGTCCTGGGGACCATTCAGGCTTGTTCGCATTTGTGTTCCTCACGTGTGCCCCAAAGAATGAGGTGATTTGGTAAAATGCTATGCCCAAGATTACTATCCGAGTGTCGGCGGTGGGGTGGTTCAAATAGCCTCGGCTATCACCTCATTTTGTCCGGTCGTGATGGTCAAGTAGATTAAGGCGACTTGTACATACCAGTTGCGTTGCTCCTGGGAGTATGGGTTCGAGTCACTTCTGGGGTGTGAGTTTTCAGTTGCATATTGTCCTGGGGACCATTCAGGCTTGTTCGCATTTGTGTTCCTCACGTGTGCCCCAAAGAATGAGGTGATTTGGTAAAATGCTATGCCCAAGATTACTATCCGAGTGCCGGCGGTGGGGTGGTTCAAATAGCCTCGGCTATCACCTCATTTTGTCCGGTCGTGATGGTCAAGTGGATTAAGGCAGCTTGTACATACCAGTTGCGTTGCTCCTGGGAGTATGGGTTCGAGTCACTTCTGGGGTGTGAGTTTTCAGTTGCATATTGTCCTGGGGACCATTCAGGCTTGTTCGCATTTGTGTTCCTCACGTGTGCCCCAAAGAATGAGGTGATTTGGTAAAATGCTATGCCCAAGATTACTATCCGAGTGCCGGCGGTGGGGTGGTTTAAATAGCCTCGGCTATCACCTCATTTTGTCCGGTCGTGATGGTCAAGTGGATTAAGGCGGCTTGTACATACCAGTTGCGTTGCTCCTGGGAGTATGGGTTCGAGTCACTTCTGGGGTGTGAGTTTTCAGTTGCATATTGTCCTGGGGACCATTCAGGCTTGTTCGCATTTGTGTTCCTCACGTGTGCCCCAAAGAATGAGGTGATTTGGTAAAATGCTATGCCCAAGATTACTATCCGAGTGCCGGCGGTGGGGTGGTTCAAATAGCCTTGGCTATCACCTCATTTTGTCCGGTCGTGATGGTCAAGTGGATTAAGGCGGCTTGTACATACCACTTGTGTTGCTCCTGGGAGTATGGGTTCGAGTCACTTCTGGGGTGTGAGTTTTCAGTTGCATATTGTCCTGGGGACCATTCAGGCTTGTTCGCATTTGTGTTCCTCACGTGTGCCCCAAAGAATGAGGTGATTTGGTAAAATGCTATGCCCAAGATTACTATCCGAGTGCCGGCGGTGGGGTGGTTCAAATAGCCTCGGCTATCACCTCATTTTGTCCGGTCGTGATGGTCAAGTGGATTAAGGCGGCTTGTACATACCAGTTGCGTTGCTCCTGGGAGTATGGGTTCGAGTCACTTCTGGGGTGTGAGTTTTCAGTTGCATATTGTCCTGGGGACCATTCAGGCTTGTTCGCATTTGTGTTCCTCACGTGTGCCTTAAAGAATGAGGTGATTTGGTAAAATGCTATGCCCAAGATTACTATTCGAGTGCCGGCGGTGGGGTGGTTCAAATAGCCTTGGCTATCACCTCATTTTGTCCGGTCGTGATGGTCAAGTGGATTAAGGCGGCTTGTACATACCAGTTGCGTTGCTCCTGGGAGTATGGGTTCGAGTCACTTCTGGGGTGTGAGTTTTCAGTTGCATATTGTCCTGGGGACCATTCAGGCTTGTTCGCATTTATGTTCCTCACGTGTGCCCCAAAGAATGAGGTGATTTGGTAAAATGCTATGCCCAAGATTACTATCCGAGTGCCGGCGGTGGGGTGGTTCAAATAGCCTCGGCTATCACCTCATTTTGTCCGGTCGTGATGGTCAAGTGGATTAAGGCGGCTTGTACATACCAGTTGCGTTGCTCCTGGGAGTATGGGTTCGAGTCACTTCTGGGGTGTGAGTTTTCAGTTGCATATTGTCCTGGGGACCATTCAGGCTTGTTCGCATTTGTGTTCCTCACGTGTGCCCCAAAGAATGAGGTGATTTGGTAAAATGCTATGCCCAAGATTACTATCCGAGTGCCGGCGGTGGGGTGGTTCAAATAGCCTCGGCTATCACCTCATTTTGTCCAGTCGTGATGGTCAAGTGGATTAAGGCGGCTTGTACATACCAGTTGCGTTGCTCCTGGGAGTATGGGTTCGAGTCACTTCTGGGGTGTGAGTTTTCAGTTGCATATTGTCCTGGGGACCATTCAGGCTTGTTCGCATTTGTGTTCCTCACGTGTGCCCCAAGGAATGAGGTGATTTGGTAAAATGCTATGCCCAAGATTACTATCCGAGTGCCGGCGGTGGGGTGGTTCAAATAGCCTCGGCTATCACCTCATTTTGTCCGGTCGTGATGGTCAAGTGGATTAAGGCGGCTTGTACATACCAGTTGCGTTGCTCCTGGGAGTATGGGTTCGAGTCACTTCTGGGGTGTGAGTTTTCAGTTGCATATTGTCCTGGGGACCATTCAGGCTTGTTCGCATTTGTGTTCCTCACGTGTGCCCCAAAGAATGAGGCGATTTGGTAAAATGCTATGCCCAAGATTACTATCCGAGTGCCGGCGGTGGGGTGGTTCAAATAGCCTCGGCTATCACCTCATTTTGTCCGGTCGTGATGGTCAAGTGGATTAAGGCGGCTTGTACATACCAGTTATGTTGCTCCTGGGAGTATGGGTTCGAGTCACTTCTGGGGTGTGAGTTTTCAGTTATATATATATATATATATATATATATATATATATATATATATATATATATATATATATATATATATATATATGTCGTACCTAGTAGCCAGAATCCACTTATCAGCCTACTATGCAAGGCCCGATTTGCCTAATAAGCCAAGTTTTCCTGAAATAATATATTTTCTCTAATTTTTTTCTTATGAAATGATAAAGCTACCCATTTCATTATGTCTGGGGTCAATTTTTTTTATTGGAGTTAAAATTAACGTAGATATATGACCGAACCTAACCAACCCTACCTAAGCTAACCTAACCTATCTTTATAGGTTAGGTTAGGTTAGGTAGCCGAAAAAGTTAGGTTAGGTTAGGTTAGGTAGTCGAAAAACAATTAATTCATGAAAACTTGGCTTATTAGGCAAATCGGGCCTTGCATAGTAGGCCGAGAAGTGCGTTCTGGCTACTAGGTACGACATATATATATATATATATATATATATATATATATATATATATATATATATATATATATATATATATATATATATGTCGTACCTAATAGCCAGAACGCACTTCTCAGCCTACTATGCAAGGCCCGATTTGCCTAATAAGCCAAGTTTTCCTGAATTAATATATTTTCTCTAATTTTTTTCTTATGAAATGATAAAGCTACCCATTTCATTACGTATGAGGTCAATTTTTTTTTATTGGAGTTAAAATTAACGTAGATATATGACCAAACCTAACCAACCCAACCTAACCTAACCTAACCTATCTTTATAGGTTAGGTTAGGTTAGGTTGCCGAAAAAGTTAGGTTAGGTTAGGTTAGGTAGGTTAGGTGGTCGAAAAACAAATAATTCATGAAAACTAGGCTTATTAGGCAAATCGGGCCCTGCATAGTAGGCTGAGAAGTGCGTTCTGGCTATTAGGTACGACATATATATATATATATATATATATATATATATATATATATATATATATATATATATATATATATATATATATATATATATATATATATATATATATATATATATATATATTAGTATATTTTGGTAGCAGTCTTTCCTGTAGACATATATTATTAAATATGACCGAAAAAGTAAGATTAATAATTCTAACACGAATTTTCTCAATCTTTCGTACATTACGCTTCACTGTTGGAGGTAAATCAAAAATCACTTCTCCAAAATTCATTTTTATTTCTAGTCTGACGCGACACGGGCGCGTTTCGTAAAACTTATTACATTTTCAAAGACTTCACAAATACACAACTGATTAGAACGTATCTCTGATTTTATATCTACATTTGAGTGAGGTGGGAAGGGTGATGTGGCATTAACACAAGACAGAACAGGAGGGGATATTAATAGGGTATTAAAAGTATCAACACAAGACAGAACAGAAACAATGGGTATTGAATAGAAGTGTTTGTAGAAAGCCTATTGGTCCATATTTCTTGATGCTTCTATATTGGAGCGGAGTCTTGAGGTGGGTAGAATATAGTTGTGCAATAATTGGCTGTTGATTGCTGGTGTTGACTTCTTGATGTGTAGTGCCTCGCAAACGTCAAGCCGCCTGCTATCGCTGTATCTATCGATGATTTCTGTGTTGTTTACTAGGATTTCTCTGGCGATGGTTTGGTTATAGGAAGAGATTATATGTTCCTTAATGGAGCCCTGTTGCTTATGCATCGTTAAACGCCTAGAAAGAGATGTTGTTGTCTTGCCTATATACTGGGTTTTTTGGAGCTTACAGTCCCCAAGTGGGCATTTGAAGGCATAGACGACATTAGTCTCTTATAAAGCGTTCTGTTTTGTGTCTGGAGAGTTTCTCATGAGTAGGCTGGCCGTTTTTCTGGTTTTATAGTAAATCGTCAGTTGTATCCTCTGATTTTTGTCTGTAGGGATAACGTTTCTATTAACAATATCTTTCAGGACCCTTTCCTCCGTTTTATGAGCTGTGGAAAAGAAGTTCCTGTAAAATAGTCTAATAGGGGGTATAGGTGTTGTGTTAGTTGTCTCTTCAGAGGTTGCATGGCTTTTCACTTTCCCTCTTATGATGTCTTCGATGAAACCATTGGAGAAGCCGTTATTGACTAGGACCTGCCTTACCCTACAGAGTTCTTCGTCGACTTGCTTCCATTCTGAGCTGTGGCTGAGAGCACGGTCGACGTATGCGTTAACAACACTCCTCTTGTACCTGTCAGGGCAGTCGCTGTTGGCATTTAGGCACATTCCTATGTTTGTTTCCTTAGTGTAGACTGCAGTGTGGAAACCTCCGCCCTTTTCCATGACTGTTACATCTAGAAAAGGCAGCTTCCCATCCTTTTCCGTCTCGTAAGTGAAACGCAGCACGGAACTCTGCTCAAATGCCTCCTTCAGCTTCTGCAGATGTCTGACATCAGGTACCTGTGTAAAAATGTCGTCAACATACCTGCAGTATATGGCCGGTTTCAAGTTCATGTCGACTAAGACTTTTTGCTCGATGGTACCCATGTAGAAGTTTGCAAACAGGACACCTAGGGGAGAACCCATGGCGACCCCATCTACTTGCTTATACATGTGCCCATCCGGGCTCAAGAAGGGTGCCTCTTTAGTACAAGCTTGGAGTAGTTTCCTCAGAATACTTTCTGGCATGTCAAGAGGAGTACAGGCTGGATCACGATACACTCTGTCGGCTATCATTCCGATTGTCTCGTCCACAGGTACGTTGGTAAACAGCGATTCTACGTCCAACGAGGCTCTTATCCCTGTGGCCCGTGTGCCCCGCAGTAAGTCCACAAATTCCTTTGGAGACTTCAGGCTGAAGGCGCAAGGAACATAAGGAGTCAGCAGGCCGTTGAGTCGCTTTGCCAGTCTGTACGTGGGTGTGGGTATCTGGCTAATGATTGGCCGAAGTGGGTTTCCAGGCTTGTGCGTCTTGACATTTCCATACGCATATCCAGGTTTATATTCCCCAATGATCTTTGGCAGGTGGAGTCCGGATTTCTTAGCGTTTACAGTTTCGATCAGTTTGTTGACCTTTGCTTTTAATTCGGCTGTAGTGTCCTTCGTTACCCTTTGGAACTTAGTTTGGTCAGAGAGTATGATGTTCATTTTCGCCAGATATTCGTCTTTTTTAAGAATGACATATATTGGCGACTTGTCACCTCTCCTGACAACTATCTCCTTGTTCTCACGAAGGCTTTTAGCTGCCGCTTTAAGCTCGGGGGACAGTATGGTGCTTCTGTAGTTGCCTCGATTCTTTCCTCCTTCTGCAATAAGTTCTGCTTGTAAGGTATCTTTGGTAGTGACCTTCTTTTGTGTCTCGAGGTCGAATATGTCGTCCAACAGAATTTCCAACTCTACTTTCCGGGCCATTTCACTCGGTCTGGACATAACATGACAGTTTATGCCCAGATTTAGGAGAGTGACTTGGTCCTCAGTGAGGTTAATTCCTGCAAGGTTCAGGAAGCCATCTCTTGGTCGTGGAATTGCCATAGGTCCTCCATATAATGTTGTTGTTAGAAATAAAAATGAATTTTGGAGAAGTGATTTTTTATTTACCTCCAACAGTGAAGCGTAATGTACGAAAGATTGAGAAAATTCGTGTTAGAATTATTAATCTTACTTTTTCGGTCATATTTAATAATATATATATATATATATATATATATATATATATATATATATATATATATATATATATATATATATATATATATATATATATATATATATATATACATATATATATATATACATATATATATACATATATATATATATGTATATATATATATATATATATATATATATATATATATATATATATATATATATATATATGTACATATATGCGAACACGCCTGAATGGTCCCCAGGACTATATGCGACTGAAAACTCACACCCCAGAAGTGACTTGAACCCATACTCCCAGGAGCAACTCAACTGGTAACTACAGGACGCCTTAATCCGCTTGACCATCACGACCGGACATAAGGACATTTGTGTTCCTCACGTGTGCCCCAAAGAATGAGGTGATTTGATAAAATGCTATGCCTTTTAGGTATTTAAAAGATTAAATAACAACATTATAAATGGTGTTCATATGTAGTGCATGAAGATGCTTTGGGGGAAATCAATGAGGTGTGTGGAGGGATTACCAGAAAGTGATGATAAAACGAAATGCCTAAGTGCTTGTACAGCGTTCTTACAAGAAGCATTATAGTGAACTATATATCTTTAAAATATATGTGTCTGCTGCTAGCTTTAAGTGTTTAATGCACATTGTATAATGATCTATGTAGGTGGCTTGAAGATGTTAATGTCAAACGAGTAATGCACTTGTCGGTCTAAACTCAGTGTTATCAGATTTGATTGATATGAATAGGATATAGAAGGTTTCATTCACTCTAATGCTTAATAAATGGTTTTTGCCTGGTCACCAAAAAATAATAGGTACAAATATGTAATTATTGACTGGTCCTTCAACAATTTATTCTTACAATTTAGTTAGACTTTTACTAAAAGAATTTTAACAAATAAGCAATTTTATAGTTAGGTGAAGAGTGGGGGTATTTATTTAACATTAAGCATGACATTGGCCAGTACAGGTGTGTGAACATTGTGCTATTTCCTTGCTTCTTATATATTCTGCATAATTGTAGTTAATTTCATTTCTTAGTGGTAGTTAATAACTGGCTTAACATTGGTGAAAAATACATAGGAGATGTAGAATAGATCTTCATTTAATAATTAATTAATCTGTGAAAATGGAAAGAAATATGAAAATGAGATTAAATAATTGAAATGAGATTAAATGTGATCATTGAAAAATGGGCTGATTGAGGGAGGATTAAGTCTGGCTGATGACTTCATTAAACATTAAGGATGACTAGAACTGGTCGTCACTGAGGTAACTAAAAATGGCCTGGGACAGGGGGTGCATCTGCCAAGATCTCTAAAAAAAGACTGGGGCTTGAGCCGACTCGTGCTTAGTGTAACTAAAAACAACAAGGACTACGATGTGCTTTTACCAAGATCCCTAAAAACAGCCATGGTCTGAAGCCGACCTATCTTTAATGTTACTGAAAACGACCATGACTACGAGGTGTCTCTGCCAAGATTCCTAAAAAAGCCGTGGCCTGAAGTTGATCTATGCTTAGCTTAGCTTAGTGTAACTTAAAACAACCAGGACTACGAAATGTCGTTGGAAAAAGCAAAAACGGCACCTCGTAGTCCTAGTTTCCACTACTCTTATTTGTTTACATCTGTTCCGAAAGTGCCTCAACCTGTGACTGGTTGAGGTACCTGTCATTGGCTGAGGCACCTGTCATTGGCTTGGCACCTGTCACTGGTTAAGGCGCATGTCATTGGCTGAGACACCTGCCATTGGTAGAAGCAGATGATCAGAGGGGGGGGGGGGGGGTGACTTATGTATAGAAGCCCTTGGCTGGCACTGATTTCTTTAGTTCAAGTCATTATATGCATGCAGTACTGAGATTGGTAGGCCCTTAATTAGGAGACCTAAGATGTTTGAAAAAGATCTTATGAGTGGCCCGTTGCAGAGGTAGTGGGCTTCTTTGGGAAGTTGGTGAGAGACTTCTGTAAACAGCCAGTCTTCTTATGCCATGGGCGAGGGAGGGGGGAGAGGTTTAATTCTTAGTCGTTGGATTATGAAATCGCTGTTGATTGTGCTGGTGAAGAGATTTCTTGGTTATCATGAAATACTGCAGTAATAAGTGCCTCGTTCCCGTCATTCAGTTCATATGTGTTCACTGCTTTTACTTTCTGTTCTGTGATATTAGTACATGATGTACAGTATGTAAACAAATTTTTGGTGTCTAGCTGAACGAACCCATTGACTTCCAGTACAACATTGACCGGTATGTAGCCTAATGATACTCAGAGAGGTGTTGCACATGTCTCCTGCGAGTGAAATAGCGACATATATTGTGGTAAAGCAAGTCTGACATGTGAAGTGTGGCAGAGTGAGGCTGCTGTGTGTGGATGACGGAAGTGTGAATTCCCCCAAGAAGGACTGACCGTGTAATAATGTCCATCCCGGGTGCTTAGTTTCAGGAGAGGAGGTGCGGGTGTTCACACTGCAGCCAGACATCTGGGAGCCACCACGGGATGATGTCTACATCAGGTTCAACCTGAGCAACCAGCTGGTGGCCACCAGCGTTACCGACCTTACCGTGTGCTCCAGAGTCTTCCCCACAGCCATAACAACGCTGCAGGTTCTCCTCTCCTATGCTACAGCTGACGACTTCTCCAATGCCATCATGATGTGTAAGTATGTGCAAGACTCAAATACAGGTCAACGAAATACTTAGTTATATTTTAATCGGAATCAGCTTGAGCGAAAGTTAAATTAATATCGTTCTCGCAGATATCATTGACAACACCCACTTCTTCCGGTACAACAACAAGCCCCAGCCAGCCATCGAGAGCCTGAACCTTGGGACACTTCTGCGTCAGTGGCGCCACTACTGCCACGTCTTCTCTGGGGACACGTACACGATGTACGTGGACGGCGCGGCGCTGGCCAGCGGCTCCATCGTGGTTGATGATCGGGTCATCCCTCTCAATGGCACCTTTGTTGTCGGACAAGAACAAGATGGACTTTCCCGAAAATTTCATAGAGAACAAATCCTTAAAGGCTATGTGACTCAGCTTAACTTTTGGAACTATGGCTTGTCAAAAGCTGACATAGAGATGGCAGCTACTTGCAAGGAGAATCTCAAGGGAAATATTTTCTCAAGTGACAGAGATAGTTTTGAACTTATTAATTCGGCCACTAATATATGGCCCCTTCTAGACCTTTGCTCTCAGAATGAAGACTTTTTAATTATACCTGAAGGACGTACATTTGAAGAGTCAGTAAAAATATGTCGTATGATTGGTTCCAGCATATTTGCTCCGCCTTCCAGGAAGATAAGCGATAAAGTCAACAAAACACTTTATGGAGAAGATATATGTGCGAAAGTTCACCTTTGGATTGGTATAACAGATGAAAAGCAGGAAGGAATCTGGAGGAGGGTGAGTGACGACGCGGTTGTGACAGACATATTTTGGGGACCAGGTCAGCCAGACAACACACCACAGGAAAATTGTATTTTGATGGACGGGCGAGACGCTCAGTGGAATGATTACAGCTGCAAGGAATACAAGGCTTGTGCACCTTGCCAAGACCCACTAAGATCCCCAATGTTTCTTCGAGGCATTTGCAAGGAACGAGTAACTGAAATTATGTTTGAAATACTTGGATATTACAGAAGTAAGCCATATTTTCATGGATTTTATGGGTTAATGATAATACAACCAATCGATAAACAATGGCTTTTAACTGATACTGTATTAAACGTATCTCTGGCCTCCTTAACAGTGGCGTCGGATACCGTTTACCCACTTGGCAGACATCACTGGACGCTGCTAAAACCCATGTGTGAGCAAGCAGTGGGAACCACACGTGAGCTGAGCCTGTCTATATGTAAGAAGGGACAATACATGTGTAACGATGGTGAGTGTATTGACCTGGCCGCCCGCTGTGACGCCAAGAGTGACTGTGGCGACGAGACAGATGAAGACAGTTGCTCCATCCTTCAGGTGCCGCAAGGCTACCGCAGCTTCAAGCCTCCTAAGAATGTTGATCACCCATCCCAGCCTCTTCAACCTTACCTAAAATTCCAATTTTTGCGTTTTCTTAAAATAGAAGATGTGGAAGAAACTATTAATTTAGAGTTCATTGTTAGCATACACTGGAGAGATTCAAGACTCACATACACAAACTTACGAGATGATATACACGCTAATAAATTATCTGGTAAAGAGACTGACAGCATATGGCAGCCAAAACTCAAATTTCCTAATGTAAAAGATGGTAAACTTGACAAGCTAGAGGAACTCTTTTTTATTCAGAAGGAAGGTAACTCTCGAACCGAAGACTTCAATTCTGTAAATATGGGTAAGTCATTCAGTAGTTTTACAAATGCATTAACAAATATTTGGGTTGCGAACAATAAAATACATAAAACTTATATTATTCCATCTGAAGCCACAAATATACACAAAAACTCTCGCGTGTCACCTGACCTTTATCTGTACTTCCCGCATTTTCCAAGACTAGCAGAAAGCCTTCGACAATAGACCTATACGTAAGACAAGCAGGAGTAATTCGTGTGTTGAACAGGGTGACACAAAAATTATTTCATAATAATCCAGTTTATGTGATTTTTTTCTTCCTATCCAAGAACCCACATCCCCTTGGGTAATCCAACTAGCTTCGAGAAACATTCATTTAACATAAACATGTGTACGTGACCCATGGAACCAGTTCATGTTAGCTAAGGATTCCTGGTATACAACGGTTCTGGAACAGGCCCTCTAATGCTGTATCTCAGAACGTTTCACAATATTTCACAATATCCATGGGGGCAGGACACGACCCATCCTGCAACACTGCAAGAGTTAGCTCCTCACACAACCCATCCTGCAACACTGCAAGAGTTATCCCCTCACACAACTCATCCTGCAACACTGCAAGAGTTATCCCCTCACACAACCCATCCTGCAACACTGCAAGAGTTATCCCCTCACACAACTCATCCTGCAACACTGCAAGAGTTATCCCCTCACACAACCCATCCTGCAACACTGCAAGAGTTATCCCCTCACACTACCCATCCTGCAACACTGCAAGAGTTATCCCCTCACACTACCCATCCTGCAACACTGCAAGAGTTATCCCCTCACACTACCCATCCTGCAACACTGCAAGAGTTATCCCCTCACACAACCCATCCTGCAACACTGCAAGAGTTATCCCCTCACACTACCCATCCTGCAACACTGCAAGAGTTATCCCCTCACACTACCCATCCTGCAACACTGCAAGAGTTATCCCCTCACACAACCCATCCTGCAACACTGCAAGAGAGTGCCATCCTTCACCAGCACCAGGAGCATTGTCAATCACCTCACCACTTTCTCTCACTGTGGCTGGACGTCCTTATGCACCACCTCCTGGTAATCCCTTGCTACATATAATAACCAAATCGATCTTCCTCTCTGAGTTAAGTTACCTCAGTCTTATTTCAGTCAGAGTTAAGACCGCAGTCTTATCTCAGGCAGATATGATGAAACGATTGATAAAACGACTTATGCAATAATATTTAGGAGTAATATAATTGATCCAAACTGTCACTAGTTGCAGTGTAGAGCCAGGTGGCTCTTAATTCCAATTAACTTATCCCTTAGAACTCCACTTTCCAGGAAGTTGGACATTTATCCTGGGTCCACTAATTACCTGAGAGTTCCACCTTCCAAGAAGTTCTACACTAATCCTATTTGTGCTAATTACTATTATTATCTCTTCACAAGTGCTAAGGCAGCGATAACGCCAGGCGACATGTAGCCTGCATAGACGTTGGTCGATTTACCATAGTGAGCAGAAGCTTGTAATATAAACCCTAAAAACGAAAGCGTCGTCGGTCTGAGTCTAACTCGAAATCTGGTTCAGCACAGAGGCTCGAGAGATACACTGCGGAACCTGAGCACCATCGACATTCAGCAACAATCCTGAAGTCTTGTTCCTACTCTCACAAGATGCTTCAAGCCTCGCTACAAAGCAGAGAGCCAGATTCTGGTCGTATCCGAGCTTCCAGCTTTCGTTCTGCATTCGAGCTCTCCGACCCCCACCCCCATTCGAGCTGTACACTCTCACCCCGCATTTGAGCTCCTTACCCCCCGGCCGCACTCAAGCTCCTTGCTCCAGGCCTCGTCTCAGTAGTGTAGTGGCATGCTGTGGCATGCTGCCACGGCATGCCACTACATTGCCAATAACCGCCTGCTGTCACCAAGACAATTAAGTAAACATAAAAACCACTAAACTCTTTGTGTCTTGTCCCCCAAACCCGTATATATAAACATAAGTTACAGCTCCTCCAACTCACAACTGCCTTAGCCTATCACCTCCATCATTTAATTTAATTTAATTTTAGTTTTGTCCCGAGTGTTGAGTTTATTGGACAGTGCCACTCAAGCAGTGACTGGACCGCCATAGCAGCATGTACAACACCCTCAACAGGAAGCAACCTCGCTGGGTTGTTCATCCTGTCATTTGTACCCAGACACAGCTGGGACTTGCTTATTCACGTGAGAGAGGAATGACCAGCTGTTAAAATAATATATAATAATTAATTCATTGAGCCATGGGACAGGCAGCCCGTATATGCTTAGAGTGCATGATAGGCTTATATCGATGCCGACCCCCCCCCCCCCCCCCGTCAAGGTCTAATTACTTTCGCACGCTAGGCAATACGTCCTCCTAATAGAACGTCGCATTTTGACGTATACTCTACCTAAGGCCAACAATTGTCGTACTAGAAAATAGTAGAGGTTCGCAAAATTGACATTCTGTCCCGTTTTCTGTTGTGGGTCCTCTGGTAGGTTAGGATAAGGGACTTTAGTACAAATAAAGACAATTTACAAAAAGTTGTGATTAAGTCATTCATGAGTTCTCTGGCGCCGTAACATCGAAATCATTGACATCATATAAAAAGACAATTTGTCTAACCTTTGGAGTTAGGCAGTACACAGATCACAATAATACTTTAAGTGTACAAGGTAATACCCCGAGGCCCAGCAGGACCGTGGGACTTATTTCTGTAGAAAACTCTATGTGTGTTTATATCTTTCAGCATTTAGAGAGAGTTCACAATACACTCAGCTTCCCCTTGATCATGAGGGCATACGACTCCCTCTCACCACATAGTGTTGGGTAAAGTGGCGTAAGATAACATTATATACACTCACTAAAAACTGTACATATAAATTATTAATTGATGCATGTGACCAGAGCGTGAGCTCAGAAGTACACTGTAAATTTACTGACAGATGTTGTGCACGAGGGAGACGCAGCTCTCATCATCCAGCAGCAGCACTACAGCGGCAGCTTCGTCTGCGACTTCAACGTCTTCTACTACCCGTTTGACGTGCAGCGGTGCAGCGTCCTGGTGCAGCTGTCCTCCGTCAATGAGGAACTTGTCTCATTCACCACAGAAAAATCAGTCGTAGAGTTCGACGAGAATGCAAAATTTGGCACGTATATCATCCACCAGTTCGTGACCCAGAAGCAGAAGAGCAAAACTGCTGAAAGTCTTTTCAAGGTTTGTTGTGCACTGCAAGACTGACTTTGGTGAGGACACTTTCTGGGTGAAAAGCTTAAAATATAATGCATATGAGATGAATAATAGTAATAATAATATTAGAAGCCATAATTAGTTGCAAAATTATGTAGATGCCCTGATAATAATAATAATAATAATAATAATAATAATAATAATAATAATAATAATAATAATAATAATAATAATAATAATAATAATAATAATAATAATCTATACAGATACAAATGTAAATGTTCGTTTGTTCAAACTCGCTAATCTCCGAAAGTTTTTCACCGATTGCTTTGAAATTTTGAAAAAAATGTTCCATTCGAATACGAACGTGTTTTTTTGTATACACACTATATAGATATCATGTCTGCGACAAATAAAAACATGTTTTTTTGAAAACTGTTTTTCATGTGAGGGAAATCTCCGAAACCTCTATACCGATTACTTTGAAATTTTCACACAACGTTCCATTCGAATATGCGCATGTTTTTATATACCTACTATATACATGCCACACCTGCGACCAGTTAAAACAGGATTTTTGAAAAACAGTGACATCCGTTGGACGTAGGAGCAACACACGCTGTAATCTCCGAAAGTTCTTCACCGATTGCTTTGAAATTTTGACAAAATGTACCATTCGAGTACGTGCATGTTTTTATAGACATAGTATATACATGCCATACCTGTGACAGGTAAAAACATGCTTTTTTGAAAAACAGCGCCATCTGTTGCACATAAAAGCCATTCATGCTATATGACTAAATATGCTTCGATTCCATTTCAACATTTCCGATTGGATTGATAAAATGAATTTTCATAGATCTCGATTTATTTTCATTTTGATTTAATTATTTTGTGTGACATTGCATTGTAATTGAGCTGTGTCGTTTACCATACCGTTCATCTATTCAAATAAAAATTTATATGTTCGTTTGTTCAAAATCGCTAATCTCCAAACGTTCTTCACCGATTGCTTTGAAATTTTGACACAACGTTCCATTCGCATACGAGCGTATTTGTATATACATACTATATAGATGTCACGTCTGTGACAGGTAAAAACATGTTTTTTTGAAGAACTGTGTTTTTCTTGCGAGTTTTCATGTGAGGGAAATCTCCAAAACCTTTTTACTGATTGCTTTGATATTTTGACACAACGTTGCATAGGAATATGTGCGTGTTTTTATATACCTACTATATACATGCCACTTCTGTGACAGGGAAGAACATACATGCTTTTATTGAAAAACCTCCCCATCTGTTGGACGTAAGAATAACACATGCTCTTATCTCAGAAAATTCTTCACTGATTGCTTTTAAATTTTGACACATTCCATTCGAATATGCGTATGTTTTTATTTACATACTATATAGATGCCACACCTGTGACAGGTAAAAACATGTTTTTTTAAACAGCGCCATCAGAAAAGACTTGGGTAAATACTGGTTTGGTAACAGGGTTGTTGATTTGTGGAACCAATTACCGCTTAACGAGGTGGAGGTGGGGTCCCTCGATTGTTTCAAGTGTGGGTTGGACATGTATGTGAGTGGGATTGGGTGGTTATAGATAGGAACTGCCTCGTGTGGGCCAATAGGCCTTCTGCAGTTACCTTTGTTCTTATGTTCTTCTTATGTTCAGTTGCACATAGAAGCAACACACACTATACTAAATATGTTATGCTTCCATTTCAGTGTTTCTGAATGCATTGATAAATTGAATTTTCGTAAATTTCGATTTATTTTAATTTTGATTTAATTATTTTGTGTGACATTGCGTTAGAATTGAATTGTGTTGCTTACCATACTGCTCATTTCGTGAGAATAGTTAATTTTGTTATTTTATCACTGGTTTTCATTTGGTTTTTAAACTGTTCTTATTTTCAGTGGTGGGAACATCAGATCATTTGATGTTCCATATTTTTCTGATGAGAACATCAGATCATTTGGGAATGCATCATACAAGGGAGTGGGAATGGTGGGGAGGACGAGGGGGTGGGGAGTGGGGGATGGAGGGGAGAACGTGAGAGACGAGGGAGTGGGGAATGGTGGAGTGGATGAGGAAACGGGGGAGTGAGGGACGGTGGGTAGGACGAGGGGACGGGAGAGGGGGGAATGGTGGGGTGGACGAGGTGATGGGGAGTTGGGAATGGTTGTTTGGACAGGGGACGAGGGAGGGGGGTGGAAATGATGGGGAGGACGAGGGGACAGGGCTGTGGCTCAGCAATGCACGTGGCCAGGTACAGCTAATAATAATAATAATAATAATAATAATAATAATAATAATAATAATAATAATAATAATAATAATAATAATAATGGTAATGTCTTCTCACAGGCATAATAACATAGAATAAAAACCACACTTGTGTATATGTGAAATTCATGTAAGAAATTTACACCAAGTCCTTCACACTTTCCTGAGTACTTTATCAAGGTCTAAGTGTGTGATTTGGATGAGACTTACATCTCAACGTCTTTTCATTAAATGTTGAGATTTTATCTAATCGATTAGGCATTGAGATGTAAGTATCGTCACACTTACATATAAGTATGTATACACACAAGTGTTGGTTTTATCTTAAATAATAATATTATTGCAAATATTATCACTTTGTTGACCAAACCACACACTAGAAAATGAAGGGACGACGACGTTTCGGTCCATCCTGGACCATTCTCAAGTCGATTGTGTCCGACTTGATCGACTTGAGAATGTGAACTGGTCAATCAACATGAGAATGATCCAGGACGGACCGAAACGTCGTCGTCCCTTCATTTTTCTTCTTCATGTGTGGTCTGGTCAACATATTTCAACCACGTTATTGTGACTCATCATCTGCATGTTATCACTATACAATTCACTAATTAGGTCTATGAAGGTTGACTCAATAATATTTTAGGATTCCTGCATATGGACTTATATATGGTTGTTAGACAATATAAAGTTGCTGGACAAAATTCACGACAAAGTCCCTCATCGACTGAGCATCATGAACATAGGTATTTGGAAACTACAGAAGGTCAATTGTATTATAAGAGGCAGCTCGCAAATATATCTACCCAAACTCATTCAAATTTTGTTTACTTATATTATATTTATATATACAAGACTTCTTACATTCTTATAAAGCTACTAGCACGCATAGCATTTCGGGCAGGTCCCTAATCCTAATTTTCCTCCGGAATACGACCCGCCAAATCATTTAACAACCAGGTCCTCATTCACTGCTAGGTGATCAGAGACTGGCAGTTAAGGATTGGCGCCCAGTCAATCCTTCCCGGCCAGGATATGAACCCAGGCCAAAGCGCTAACAAAGCACTAGGTGAAGTTTTTACCACTGTGCTATGGGGACTTAAAAACTGGGACCACTGGGAAATGTATGTCTAACCTACGCTTGAAACACTCCAGTGAGCCCATGTCCATATGTTGCATAGTGTTTCCATACCAGTACTCACCCAGGCCTTTCGTGGTTATAAACATATCCAATTGTATTGTGTTCTTTTTTGTGTTTATAATTTTAAACCATTGTTATACCCTATACTATTTAAATGCCATTTTTTATACCCATTCAATAGTATGAAAGGCGACTGAAAGGTGCTATTTTCATTTTCCCGACAGCACCCTTCCGTCTCCTTTTTTTCCATGAACCTCGAGAACAGCACCCTTCGGTTTCCTACTATTTTTCGGTCACGGAGTAACTAACCTTCCGTCTCCTACTATTTTTGGGGGCACTTGTCGACGGCACCCGTCCGTATCCTTGCAGTTGCAAGGATACACAGCAGTTGCAACATCAGGATCTGCGGGTTGGTACAAGAATTCAACCAACTACGAACCACTTAGTTTGATGAAAGAGTGCAGAAGAGCAACAAAAGTACACTTACATCGCATCAGGCTACATACCCATGTGCATGGGAAATAGGCTTACAGGTTCCGGAACATGAGAGGAAATGTCAACACTGTGGAGAAATGCCCGACAGACCACTGGAACATTATCTAACACAGTGCACAGTTACAAACCCATTAAGATTTCAACTTAGATTCAACAGAGCAGAAGAAGTTGTTAAACACATATGGCAAAATCTTACTGAAGCGACCATACGAGTCATAAATACTCATACTCCGCCCAAGTAAAACAGAAACAAGCAACACTTAGTGGGCCTGCCAGAGGCTTAGGGCCCCGCGCAGGAATATCCCTGCAAAAAAAAAAAAAAAAAAAACACTCCAAGGCATGCCTTACCTTGAGGTTACCTTGAGGTGCTTCCGGGGCTTAGCGTCACCGCGGCCCGGTCGTCGACCAGGCCTCCTGGTTGCTGGACTGATCAACCAGGCTGTTGGACGCGGCTGCTCGCAGCCTGACGTATGAGTCACAGCCTGGTTGATCAGATATCCTTTGAAGGCATTACGTGAGACGAAGACAACGCCATCTGTTGGCAGAGGTGTGGCATCTGTGAAAGGCTCCTGTTTCATACCTCAGTCAGGAAGTGAGGTCGATGATGTTGACCTCTGGTGATGACGTACCAGTATCAACGCCATCTAGATTGTGCATCAGTTTACATTTTCCAGTTTCCCGGTGACAGATTGTCATCCTATGTTCCCCTAGTATACTTTCTGTCTGGCTAATAACTTTTATGTTCACAGTGGTGACGTGATGAGTTTATTGCGCTGTGGAAACCAGTTCACTTTGGGCAGTCCAGAACTCCTGACTTGGTCATGTGAGAGGACAAGTGGCCGTCGTCGGTAGTAAGCAATGTTTTAGCTATTGTACTTATGCAGTGTTGTGTGGACCGACGTACCCGGAATTTGGCCAAGACGAGTTACAAGACGAGAGTAGTGTCATCTGCTAAGAAGTGCTGTTAGTGTCATCTGCTAAGAAGTGCTGTTAGTGTGTTGCTAGAGACTTCTGCAAGAGTGTTAGAGACACCTGGAAGTGGTTATTCGTGACCCCAGTCAGCGTGAAAAAAAAACATGTTTTTACCAGTCACTTGTGTGGCATCTACACTTATACTCACGAAATGAACGGTATGGTAAACAACACAACTCAATTCCAACGCAATGTCACACAAAATAATTAAATCAAAATGAAAAAAATCGAAATCTACGAAAATTAAATTTTTCAATGAAATTACAAACATTGAAATGGAAGCGTAACATATTTAGTCAACCCGTTCTCACACTTGCTTTAGTCAATATTGGCTTATTTAATAAGTGCCTATGTGACATACTAATTGATTGTGAATATTTTAGTTTACCTTGAAAAGCTTCATAGAAAACACCGACCTCACGTAACCTTCTTAGTATGTTAAGATAAGAGTTGTTACATTCTTGTACAGCCACTAGTACGCGTAGTGTTTCGGGCAGGTCCCTGGAATACGATCCCCGCCGCGAAGAATCATTGTTACAACCAAGTACACATTTTACTGTTGCGTTAAACAGAGGCTACAGTTAAGGATTTGCGCCCAGTAAATCCTCCCCGGCCAGGATACGAACCCATGACAAAGGGCTCGCGGAACCCCAGGCGAGTGTCTTACCACTACACCACAGAGACTATAAGCATCTTATTGCTTCTTATTTACAATTACTTAACCTATCAACGGTATAGGTTAAGTAATAATTGTAATTAAGAAGCAATAAGATGCTTATCTTAACATACTAAGAAGGTTAGGTGAGGTCGGTGTTTTCTATGAAGCTTTTCAAGGTAAACTAAAATATTCACAATCAATTATAGTATGTCACATATGCACTTATTAAATAAGCCAATATTGACTAAAAGCAAGTGCGAGAACGGGTTGATTTAGTATAGCGAGTACTACTATTATGTGCAACAGATGGCGCTTTAAAAAAATGTTTTTACCTGTTACAGGTGTAGCATCTATATAGAAGGTATATGAAAACTCGTGCATATTCGAATGGAACGTTGTGTCAGAATTTCTAAGCAATCAGAGAAGAATTTGGGGAGATTACAGCATGTATTGCTCTTACGTCCAACAGATGGCGCAGTTTTTCAAAAAAAGTATGTTTTTCCTGTCACAGGAAAGGCATGTATATAGTAGGTATGTAAAAACACGCGCCTATTCAAATGCATCGTTGTGTCAAAATTTCAAAGCCAATCGGTAAAGAGGTTTCGAAGATTTCTCTCACATGAAAAACACAGTCTTTCAAAAAAATAATGTTTTTTCCCATCGCAGACGGGACATCTATATGGTACGTATATAAAAACCCGCTCGGATGCGAATGGAACGTTGTGTGAAAATTTCAAAACAATCTGTGAAAAACTTTCGGAGATTAGCAATTTTTAACAAACAAACATTTATATTTTTATTTATATACTAGCAGTACCTGGCCACGCATTGCTGTGGCTCAGCAACGCAAGCACCACAGCAACCTTCCCTGTCCTCAAGTTCTCTCCACCATCCCCCCCACCTCTCCCGCCTCCTCGGCCTCCCAATCATTCCCCACACCATCGTTCCCTCGTCCTCCCCACCATTCTCCACTCCTCAATCCCCTCTTCCTTCCCACCATGCCCCACTCCCATGTCCCCTTGTCCTCCCCACCATCTCTCACTTCCGTCCCCTCGTCATCCCCACCATTCCCCACTCCCTCACCCTAATGCCTTCCCAAATGGTCTGATGTTCCCATCAGAAGATTGGGAACATCAAGTGATCTGATGTTCCAAATCTTCCTTTCTCAACTTTTGATAGTTGAGAATATTTTCTTCTTGATTTGCTCCTTTATCTGTGAGAAACTTGGAGGTATTTGAACCTGTACAACAGGTAGAGCAGTGGCAGTTTTTGCTAATGAGTCTGCCTTTTCATTACCATCTATGCCAATGTGACTTGGTATCCAATTTAGGGTGATTGACAGCCCTCGATTATGGGCATCTTTTCCTATATGTTGAATTTCTGTGAGGAGTTGTATATTATCTCTGTGCTGACTGGATAACAATGCCTGGAGCGAAGATTTAGAGTCTGTATGAATGATGACATCATGTAAATTATTCTCAATTGTATAGTTTATTGCCTCCTTCAGGGCATATAATTCTGTTTGCAATGTTGAACACCCACTATTCATGCTCCAGTAAGCTTCATGGTTGGTAGTGTAAACTGCTGCCCCAGCAGAACCTTTTTCTTGATCAACTGATCCGTCTGTGAAGATGTGAGTCTAGAGATAGTTTCCATTTGTTGCTCTATTACTTCCTTGAGCCTCTGCGGGTCACATGCTGATTTTTAACTGGTAATCTTTCAATGATTATCTTTAGATTCGATTCTTCCCATGGAGGAGGCTGTCGAAAGTGTTGATATGGTCTATCTTCCCTTTGTTTTTAATGGTCCATTTCATGTCCATTTTCTCTAAAATCTTGACCACATTATCCATCCATGAGCTTGTTCTATACTGTAGGTTTTTCTGAAAGGATCTCTGTATGCTGTCTTTGACTGACAGCCTGGCGGTTGTTCCAGTAAGTTTTCCTATTATGGTGGCTATCCTTTGTTTCATCCTGTTTTCTAATGCTGGTAAATTTGTTTCCATTCTAAGGTTCTCTCTACGCGTCCATATAGGTGCTCCCAGCATTGTTCTGAGAGCATCATTTTGAGACACTTCCAGTTTCTCCCATTGGTTATCACTGAGGGATGTAAGAGTAGGAGCAGCATAGTCAATGAGTGACCTAACTGCTTGAACGTAGTACATTTTGAGTACTGGTAGAGATGCACCCTCTCTAAGACTAGTCAGAGAGCGCAAAGCTGAGTTTCTGGCTTTACAGCGTTGCCGAAGATATTCAATTTCTTGAGTGAATTTCAACTGGCTGTCTATTATGACTCCTAGGTATTGAAAAGAGGTAACCCACTCAATTTCTTGTCCTTGTATTGCGAGTCTAATGTCTTGAGTCTCTTATTTTCACTGCTATGCGTTCCGCTTCCCTGCTGATAATATCTAGGCATTTTTGTGCATGGTTCCTTGCACCTTTGCCATTGATGATGACCACAAAGTCGTCTGCATAGTTAAGAAGTTTGGCTTTTGGTAGCTTGAGCTTCATGAATTGTTCCATGAGACAGTTGAAGAAGAAGGGGCTTAGTATTTCTCCCTGCGTAGTTCCATTTTCCATCCTCTTTGAAGTCGATGTTTTTCCTTGGAATTTGACTTTAGCTTCTCAGTTAAGCAAGCTTCCTTTGGCAAAAGCAAGAGCGTGTCCTTTGATTTCCTTATTCACAAGGCAGCACAGTGTAGCTGGAGCACTGGCTAACTCGAAGGCTTTTTCAAGGTCTAGAAAAATAAGGATTCCAGGTTTGTCATTGATTTGATCCAGGAGGGAGGTAAGGCATTCTGTGGTTCCATCACCTTTTCTGTAAGCAAACATATTTTGGTGTAGTGGATTGGCTTTCAATTCAATTCGATTAAGGGCCATTCTTTCTCCAGTTTTGGCCAGACAGCTTGTTAATGAGATGGGTCTTGGATTTCCTGGGTCTTTAGGTTTTGGAATGGGAACTATAATTGCACTGTTCCAAGAGAGTGGTCGGGTTCTTGTCACCAATACTCTGTTGATGAGATTCAAGAAGGCTTCTTCACCCTTTTCTCCTAGCTTGGCTAGCATGCTGTAAGTGATTTTGTCCTCGCCTGGAGCTGTATTTTTAGTTTTCTTTGTAGCACTTCTGAGTTCTTTCAGACTGAAAGGTTGGTCTAGTTCGTCAGGTACGGCTAAAGCATCATCTATTTTTTTCCATCTTGCTGCTTGAAGTCTTTGTTGGTGAGTCAGAGTTGCTTGAGGAAGTTGAGTGGAACTGGCTCTTGAAGCAAATAGATTTGCTAACCTTTCTGCTTCTTGCTCTAGATGAACATGGTGCGGCGGAGCAGGAGGCGATTTTCCTTTGGCCTTGTTGATCTGCCTCCAGATGTCGCCCAAGGACGTATGCTGATTTAGCTTGGCACACCACTCGAGCCATTTTTCTTCTCTGATTTTTGCTGTTTCTTCGTGTACATGATCTCGGACAGCTCTAAGAAGTCCTAGATTAGCTTCGGTTCTATCTCTTCTGAAATTCTTTCGTGCACGATTTAGTCACGATTTAGTCTGTTATGTAGCTCTTTAATCCTATCACAGTAATACCAATGGTCCTTGTGTTGTTGGGTAATTGTTTTCCTCTTGGGGATGGCGTGATTTGCTGCTCTATGTATTGCATTTACTAAATCTTTTGCCATTTCTTCGGTGTTGTCAGGAGTGTAGTTTTGGTGCCAAGTTTCGAGAGATTCCTGAAACTTCGTCCAGTCTGCCTTGATAAAGACCCATCCGGGCTCGGGAGCTGGAGGTCTAGGAGGTAGTGCTATATTAATAACTGTTTTTGTAGCAAAGTGGTCACTGGTCAGAACATGATCCACTGACCAATGACACAACTCATAAATACTGGTGGAGACAAACGTGAGATCCAGCTTTCCTCCACCAGTGTGGGTTGGTTCCGACGAATTAAGCAGACTGATTTCTGGCACTTCATCCAAAAGATGTTCAATATGTCTTCCGTTGGCGTCGGTTCTTGGTGAATCAAGAAGTAATTCACTATGAGCGTTGAAGTCACCAGAGATGATAGTAGGTGTAGTGACTGCTATTTCAAAGATTGTTGAGAGATCCATGTCATGTTCTCTCTGGCTCTTGTATACATTGAAAATGGACAGCGTTGAGTTCCTCATAGTGAGCTTAACTCCCATAATTTCGACGTTCTCGCCACAGTTGGGCAGGTCTGTGATTGCCGTGGCATTTATATGATTTCTTACTAGAATTGAAATGCCTCTGGTGCCACCTTGTGCCATAGGGCAGTGGAATCCTTGATATCCTGGGATATTGATATATCTGCCGGTCCTGGTGAGTGTTTCTTGGAGTAGAACAATATCAATGCTATCCTTGAGAAGCACTGCTCTGAGTGTTTGTGCTTTGCTTTTGAATCCTTGAATATTCCATTGCATAATTTTGAGATTGTCTAATTTTCCGTTATAGTGGAATCATTGAGTCCATGGTTTTTATAGTACTGGTTTTCCCGACCGTTTGTGTCTTCTTGGCTGGAGTGGAGACTTTCTTCTTGGTGGGTGAGGAGACTCCTGTATGGGTCGAAACGCCCCTAGCTACATCCAGCCACTGGGGCACCCGATGATGCAGAGATCATCATTCCTGCCTGGGAGGTCCCGGAGGCAACGGCAGGCATGTTCACCCTGCCGCCCCGATCCATTCTGTTGCTGTCTCCCAGTGGAGCAGCGCCCCCCTGCCCCCTCCAGTTGTTGGAGGCCCCGTCCTTGCCCAGACCAGATGGACCCGGCACGCTAGACTGTTGCTGATCTTCATTTATTCGGACTTGCCGAGGGGTGTACCACTGGCTTTTTACCGAGGGTCTGGTCGATTGGGGTCTCGAAGTTGTTACTTTGGGTTGCTGGGTTGATCCGAAAGCTAGTATTCTCTTGGACATCGTTTGTTCCAGGCGTGATGTGTATCCCCGCAGTTCGGGCTTTTTGCTTTCGTTTGTTTGCCTTCTTTGTGCAGATTCTTGCATATGTCGGTATTATGGAGCTCGCTACATACACCACATCGTTCCAGGCCTCTGCAGCCATCTTTGTGGTGGCCGAAGCGCTGACATCTGTTACAGCGCATGGGTTCTGGGTTGTACAGTCTCAGCCTGAATTGACCATAGATGCCAACACTTAGAGTGTTGATGCGAGGTCCTTTTATTGTTACAAGAACCTGTCTTGTTTCGATATTGTTGTGCTTGCATCTTTCCGCCGTTGTGACATTTGGGCATTCTAGGAGTCTGTTTGCATGAACTTCGACCGGGAAATTTTGAACTATCATTTTGGTGATTTTTTCTTCTGGTTTCAGTTCAACTAGGTGTTGTGTGTTCCTGAGGTTTGTGATTATATCCGGATTAGCTGTGGATTATGTTATATCTACCTCTAATGTCGGGCTTGGCTCTAAGATCTGATCCTGGATTATTCTTTTCCAGTGCGGCAATGTAAGCATAAGTGGGACCATCCACTGGTTTTTTGGTTTTGAATATGGTCCTTGGCATTGGTTTGGGTGCTCCTCTTGAGTTCTGGTTGGCTTCTAGTTTGGTTTCTTTGGATGTTTCTTCGGTTCTTCTTCGTTTGTTTGCCTTTCCGTTGCCTACAAGTTGCCACGGTGCTTCGGATAAGAGGAGATCCGGCTAGAAGTGTATCCCTCAGCTCTTCATTCAGTCGCTGAGTGTAGCAGTACACAGTGACAGTCACTCCCTCAGTTACTCTCTTAGTACAGTGTAACCATGTCTCCCCAGGATATGACTTTCCTAACCATCCTTCTTGAATTATTAACGTCAGAAGGACACAGTGATATAGTAGCAAGAGCAAGGAAAATTGCTGAACGACCCAACCCTAATTTTACAGATCGAGTACTGGACATAAATAGGCAGAAGAGAATTATGGAGTGAGGTGAGGTACAATACGTGGACACTGCAGACAGCCTATTGGCCCATCTGATGCAGCACATTGGCCCATCTGATGCAGCAACCACACACAACCACACATAGATAATTATAGCATAAAATAGTAAATATATACAATGAATTAGTGAGACAAATGAGTTCCCCCTTCCGTCCGTTTATATTTAGCAGATAAAGAAGAAACCGACTACATCAAATGTGCGAAGTCAGCTGACACCTACAGCCTCATCCACCGGCTGACACCATCACCACCTCCCAGTAAGAAGTCTTGGTACAGTTATGATAAAGTGAGTGCCGATAAAGTGAGTGCCGATCAAGCGAGCTCTCAATTGTATTGTAAGTATTACAAACTCTATGGACATACCATAGATAAATGTGGGAAAGCTCAATACAAAGGCAATGAAACTCCTAAACCCAAACCGACTCCTCCTAAGTCCGGTAAGCCTGTGATGAATGTTGGTGTTCCTATTAATGATCTTTCTCTCTTCAGCAAACACCTGTATCCTGGAACTGTCTCGACCAACGGTACAGATTCGGAGGGACGTTTCAAATTGAAGATCTTGAGGGACACAGCGGCTCTTCAGTCCATAATATTGAAATCAGCTGTGCCTAACATCACCTACACCGGGAAAACCGTCCTTATCACTGACCTCACTGCTACCACTCCGTATCCACTCGCCAGAGTCCACCTGGATTGTCCTTTTGTGACCGGTGAAGTCCAAGTCGCCATCAGGGAAAAGCCTTTTCCCATGTCTGGAGTGCAACTTCTCCTGGGCAACGACTTGGCAGAAGATCTGCAACCATCCAACCTGATCATCATTTGCCCATTGTGTAACTCTGTAGTGGACAATCCCATTTTTAAGTATGTTTCAGCAGAGGTCCAAGAAAGTGATGAAGTTTCTCCTCCGGTTTTGGTGACCACCCGTGCACAAGCTGCACGCTCGCAACCAGCTGACTCTACTGCTACCGCTGTCCCTCAAGACCCTCAGAATCTACCACCGAATCTTACTAGTTTGGAGTTCCGTAAGTTACAGAGGGAAGATATCATTAACACCATTATTCTTCCAGGCTGAAACTCAACCTGACAGTATCCCTGGGTTCTTCCTAGAGAATCAGTTGCTCTACCGCAGGTACAGACCCAGTAAGCTGAAGGAGGACGACGATTGGGCAAATGTCGAACAGCTAGTGGTTCTCACCAGCCTACGGCCCGATATTCTACACCTGGCCCACGGAGCTCTTTCTCACTATGGTTTTAACAAAACCTACCACGGAATCAGACAAGACTACTACTGGCCAGGTATGGTTAAAGACGTCAAAAGTTACGTGCAACAGTGTCATACATGTCAGATGGCAGGTAAACCTAACATCTCTATTCCCCAGGCCCCATTGACTCCTATTCAGGTGCCTGTGGAACCTTTCCACAGACTCATCATAGACTGTGTTGGTCCTTTACCCCGGACTAGTTCTGGCAACGCCTATATACTAACTATCATGTGTCCTACGACCAGATTCCCCATAGCAGTTCCAGTAAAGAACATTACGGCTGCTACTGTGGTGAAACAACTAATGAAGATCTTCACCCAGTATGGATTTCCAAGAGAGGTTCAAAGTGACTGCGGTACCAACTTCACCAGTGATCTCTTCAAGAAGACACTGGAAGAGTTCAACATCACACAGGTACTGTCCAGCCCCTATCATCCTGCTTCACAGGGTTCTCTTGAACGTAGTCATCAGACTATTAAAGCACTCCTAAAGAAATTTTGTAATGAAACCTTGAAGGACTGGGATAAACAACTTGAACTCATTATGTGCATTTTCAGAAGTCTCCCCAATGAGTCTCTAGGAGAATCTCCTTATGAGATGCTCTACGGACGTAAGTGCCGTACTCCTCTCAAAGCTTTCGAAGACTCTCTACGTAATGCCACCTTCAGTGACCCTCAAAATGTGCCCCAGTTTCTTCAAAACTTAAAACACATTCTAGAGAGAGTACGTAAATTTGCTAATGACAATCTATTGAAAGCTCAGGAGAGGATGAAGACTCATTTTGACCAACGCAGCAAACTAAGGAAATTTAAACCAGGAGACTTCGTGTTGGCATATTTTCCTATCCCAGGTTCTCCATTGCAAAACAAGTTTTCAGGACCCTACCGCATCAAGGAGTGCAGAAACAACCACAACTACGTTCTTGAGACTCCAGATAGGCGGCGGAAGACCCAGTTGTGCCACGTCAACCTCCTGAGGCAGTATCAAGGTACTCCCCCTACTGTATTGGTATCATTATCCACCTTTACAGGTCCATACCTCCACAGTGAGACCTTCCCTGCTTCTCCTCCCGAAAGCACTAACACTGAGTCAGTGCCTTCCAACTCGGAAATCCTTAATGATCTTCATACCTATTTGCAGAACAGTAATAGTGCTCCTCTCATCAGAATCTTCAAGGAACATCAGAAGTTGTTCAGCGATGATCCACAGGAGTGTAATGTGGTTCAGCACGACATCCAGCTACTCCCTGACACCCGGCAGATTCATCAACCTTTCTACAGAATCAGCCCGAGCAAAAAGGAAGTCATGCGTGCTGAGGTATAGTACCTCCTGGATCATGGGCTGGCCACCCCTTGTGAGTCCCCTTGGGCCTCACCCTGCATCTTGGTGCCGAAACCGCAAGGTAAAGTGAGGTTGTGTACCGATTACCGGAAACTGAATCTTGTGACTATCAAGGATGCTTATCCATTACCTAGAATAGATGACATCCTTGACGCCATTGGTAATGCTCGGTATCTATCAAAGTTAGACTTACTCAAGGGATACTGCCAAGTGTGTTTGACGGAGCGAGCTAAGGAAATATCTGCCTTTACCACTCCTTTTGGCCTTTACAGATATGAACGCCTTCCATTTGGACTATGTAATGTCCCGGCCACCTTCCAGCGAGCTGTCAACCGCGTCATCCAGGGCTTAGATAACACCTACGCCTACTTGGATGATATCGTTGTGGCAACCAACACCTGGAGCGAACATCTGCTCCAGCTGCAACGACTGTTCGCCAAGCTCCTGACAGCCGGCCTCACCATCAACTTGGGCAAGTCCACCTTTGCTAAAGGTAAAGTGCGTTATCTTGGTCATGAGATAGGGAGTGGCAGCATAGCTCCGTTAAACATACATACCCAAGCCATCCAGCATTACCCACAGCCTACCACCAGGAAACAGCTCCTGCGATTCGTTGGTCTTGCCTCCTACTACCGTAGGTTTGTGAAGAATTTTAGTACGGTGGCGACACCATTGATCACTTTAACCAGCCCCAGGCAACGGTATAATTGGACCATTCAGCAGACCATTGCTTTTGAACAACTTAAATCCATGCTCTGTTCTAATCCTATTCTCGCCTCGCCAGATATCACGAAGCCTTTCATCCTCCATGTCGACGTCAGTGGTACCGGCATCGGGGGTGTCCTGATGCAACAACGAGGCGAGGAGGTTCTACCTGTTAGCTACTACAGCTACAAGTTAAAACCACACCAGAAGAATTACAGCACTATCGAAAAGGAGCTACTCTCCATCGTCCTGAACTTGCAGCATTTTGAATCATACCTGCAAGGTACTCGGTCTACCACCATCTACTCGGACCACAATCCCCTACGCTTCTTGCAGCAAGACCAATTCAACAATCAACGACTTCTACGATGGACTTTATATCTGCAGAATTTCTACCTAGAGATCTTCTACATCAAAGGTTCTGACAACATCATAGCAGACGCCCTCTCCAGAGTCTATGAGGTAGAGACAGCTCCACCTACCACTCAATTACCTGAAGTCATAACTTCACCCGTAAGCACAGGCTTTGGGGGAGAGTTGTGACGATAATCTCTTTCAAGAGAGATTGAGCCTGCTCTTCTCTACATCAAGTTACGTATATTATACAACAATAAGATGCTACCTTCAAGATACGTCTACCAGTAGCACAAAACGTTTTGATCAGGAGGCAAACGTACCCAAGACTCGCCCACCCCCTACTCCACACTCCCTCCACGCCTGCTCGTCATCATCCAGCCAACTACCCTTCCCAGCCTGCCTGCTCCTGATTGGTGACTCGCCGACTGCACACCTGCACTTCTGCACCTCAGCGCCCTCTACCTGAGTCGATGTCTGGGCTTGAACCAACCATTGAAGTCAGAATATCCTTGTGCTCTCAAGCAGTGAACAACTAACTGATATACGCTGTATATCAGGTGGATGTTTCTCAGCTAGCACCATATTCTCAGCACCTGATTATTTTTCACTGAGTATTTATATTATTGTAGAGTAACTTCATCCCTAATCTTCATTTATGTTATATGTTTTTGACTTGTTTATTTGCACTGTACATAGCCAAGGGATTGTCTTTGTTTATAATTTGTTTTCTATATTGATTAAAGTTTCATTGTTCATACTATGTGTTTTGCGTGTCTTCCCTTACTTTACCACAGATAAACAGGCAAGCAGTCTATCTTTCTTTTGTAAGTGTGACTAGGCATTGACACCAGCCATTGGAGGACTGCCGAACATCTACACTCCAACACTTTCCCGTCACAATATATATATATATGTCGTACCTAGTAGCCAGAACGCACTTCTCAACCTACTATGCAAGGCCCGATTTGCCTAATAAGCCAAGTTTTCCTGAATTATTATATTTTCTCTAATTTTTTTCTTATGAAATGATAAAGCTACCCATTTCATTATGTATGAGGTCAATTTTTTTTATTGGAGTTAAAATTAACGGAGATATATGACCGAACCTAACCAACTCTACCTAACCTAACCTAACCTATCTTTATAGGTTAGGTTTGGTTAGGTAGCCCAAAAAGGTAGGTTAGGTTAGGTAGGTTAGGTAGTCGAAAAACAATTAATTCATGAAAACTTGGCTTATTAGGCAAATCGGGCCTTGCATAGTAGGCTGAGAAGTGCGTTCTGGCTACTAGGTACGACATATATATATATATATATATATATATATA
Source organism: Procambarus clarkii (assembly GCF_040958095.1). Classification (NCBI taxonomy): domain Eukaryota; kingdom Metazoa; phylum Arthropoda; class Malacostraca; order Decapoda; family Cambaridae; genus Procambarus; species Procambarus clarkii. The sequence continues at coordinate 46,187,126 of NC_091170.1, read as the reverse complement.
TATATATATATATATATATATATATATATATATTATTATTAAATATGACCGAAAAAGTAAGATTAATAATTCTAACACGAATTTTCTCAATCTTTCGTACATTTTTTTTCACTGTTGGAGGTAAATCAAAAATTAATTCTCCAAAATTCATTTTTATTTCTAGTCTGACGCGACACGAGTGAAGAACTCTGTAGGGTAAGGCAGGTCCTAGTCAATAACGGCTTCTCCAATGGTTTCGTCGAAGACATCATAAGAAGGAAAGTGAAAAGCCATGCAACCTCTGAAGAGACAACTAACACAACACCTATACCCCTTATTAGACTATTTTACAGGAATTTCTTTTCCACAGCTCATAAAACGGAGGAAAGGGTCCTGAAAGATATTGTTAATAGAAACGTTATCCCTACAGACAAAAATCAGAGGATACAACTGACGATTTACTATAAAACCAGAAAAACGGCCAGCCTACTCATGAGAAACTCTCCAGACACAAAACAGAACGCTTTGAAAGAGACTAACGTCGTCTATGCCTTCAAATGCCCTCTTGGGGACTGTAAGCTCCAAAAAACCCAGTATATAGACAAGACAACAACATCTCTTTCTAGGCGTTTAACGATGCATAAGCAACAGGGCTCCATTAAGGAACATATAATCTCTTCCCACAACCAAACCATCGCCAGAGAAATCCTAGTAAACAACACAGAAATCATCGATAGATACAGCGATAGCAGGCGGCTTGACGTTTGCGAGGCACTACACATCAAGAAGTCAACACCAGCAATCAACAGCCAATTATTGCACAACTATATTCTACCCACCTCAAGACTCCGCTCCAATATAGAAGCATCAAGAAATATGGACCAATAGGCAAACACTTCTACAAACTACAAACACAAACACTTCTATTCAATATCCATTGTTTCGTGTTCTGTCTTGTGTTGATGAAATTAATACCGTATTAATACCACCTCTTGTTCTGTCTTGTGTTGATGAAATTAATACCCTATTAATGCCACATCTTGTTCTGTCTTGTGTTAATGCCACATCACCCCTTCCACCTCACTCAAATGTAGATATAAAATCGGAGATGCGTAAGTTCTATTCAGTTGTGTATTTGTGAACTAAAGTCTTTGAAAATGTAATAAGTTTTACGAAACGCGCTCGTGTCGAGTCAGACTAGAAATAAAAATGAATTTTGGAGAATTGATTTTTGATTTACCTCCAACAGTGAAAAGAAATGTACGAAAGATTGAGAAAATTCGTGTTAGAATTATTAATCTTACTTTTTCGGTCATATTTAATAATATATGTCTACAGGAAAGACTGCTACCAAAATATACTAATATATATATATATATATATATATATATATATATATATATATATATATATATATATATATATATATATATATATATATATATATATATATATATATATATATATATATATATATATATATATATATATATATATGCGAACAAGCCTGAATGGTCCCCAGGACTATATGCAACTGAAAACTTACACCCCAGATGTGACTCGAACCCATACTGCCAGGATCAAAGCAACTGGTATGTACAGGACGCCTTAATCCACTTGGCTATCATGACCGGACAAAAACTGATGGAAGCCAAGGCTATTAAGCCCATCAGCACACCGGCACTCCGATTGTAATCTTGGGCATAGCATTTTATCAAATCACCTCATTCTTTGGGGCACACAGTGAGGAGTCCTGGGGACCACCCAGACTTGTTCGCATTTGTGTTCCTCACGTGTGTCCTAAAGAATGAGGTGATTTGATAAAATGCTATGCCCAAGATTACCATCAGGGTGCCGGCGGGCTGATGGGCTAAATAGCCTCGGCTATTAAGGAGTCTTGTACATACCAGTTGCGTTGCTCCTGGCAGTAATGGGTTCGAGTCACTTCTGGGGTGTGAGTTTTCAGTTGCATATAGTCCTGGGGACCATTCAGGCTTGTTCACATTTGTGTTCCTCACGTGTGCTCCAAAGAATGAGGCAAGATTAGAATGCCCAAGATTACTATCAGAGTGCTGGTGGGCTGATGGGCTAAATAGCCTCGTGTATCATCGTTGTTGTTGTTAAAGATTCGCTACCTGGAACAAAGTTCCAAGTAGCACGGGCTATGGTGAGCCCGCGTGTATCATCAGTTTTTGTCCGGTCATGATGGTCAAGTGGATTAAGGCATCCTGTACATACCAGTTGCATTGCTCCTGGCAGTATGGGTTCGAGTCACTCCTGGGGTGTGAGTTTTCAGTTGCATATAGTCCTGGGGACCATTCAGGCTTGTTCGGATTTGTGTTCCTCACGTGTGCCCCAAAGAATGAGGCAATTTGATAAAATGCTATGCCCAAGATTACCATCAGAGTGCCGGCGGGCTTGTGGGCTAAATAGCCTCGGCTACCATCAGTTTTTGTCCAGTCGTGATGGTCAAGTGGATTAAAGCAGTCCTGTACATACCAGTTGCGTTGCTCCTGGCAGTATGGGTTCGAGTCACTTCTGGGGTTTGAATTTTCAGTCGCATATAGTCCTGGGGACCATTCAGGCTTGTTCGCATTTGTGTTCCTCACGTGTGCTCCAAAGAATGAGGCAATTTGATAAAATGCTATGCCCAAGATTACCATCAGAGTGCCGGCAGGCTGATGGGCTAAATAGCCTCGGCTATCATCATTTTTTTCCGAATGTGATGGTCAAGTGAATTAAGGCGTCCTGTACATACCAGTTGCGTTGCTGCTGGCAGTATGGGTTCGAGTCACTTCTGGGGTTTGAGTTTTCAATTGCATATAGTCCTGGGAACCATTCAGGCTTGTTCAGCATTTGTGTTCCTCACGTGTGCCCCAAAGAATGAGGTGCCAAGATTACCATCAGAGTGCCGGCGGGCTGATGGGCTAAATAGCCTCAGCTACCATCAGTTTTTGTCCAGTTATGATGGTCAAGTGGATTAAAGCATCCTGTACATACCAGTTGCGTTGCTCCAGGCAGTATGGGTTCGAGTCACTTCTGGGGTGTGAGTTTTCAGTTGCATATAGTCCTGGGGACCATTCAGGCTTGTTCGCATTTGTGTTCCTCACGTGTGCCCCAAAGAATGAGGTGGTTTGATAAAATGCTATGCCCAAGATTACCATCAGAGTTCTGGCGGGCTGATGGGCTAAATAGCCTCTTCTACCATCAGTTTTTGTCCAGTCGTGATGGCCAAGTGGATTAAGGCGTCCTGTACATACCAGTTGCGTTGCTGCTGGCAGTATGGGTTCGAGTCACTTCTGGGGTGTGAGTTTTCAGGTATATATATATATATATATATATATATATATATATATATATATATATATATATATATATATATATATATATATATATATGCAAACAAGCCACTCAGGACACAATACATCAGCAGTGTTCATCAAATCACAGTGAATCCACTTTCTAGGTACACGTCCTCCACACTTAATGACAAACACCGGCGAGTTCACCTTCTTCAACATGGGCCAGTCCTCACACACCATATCGTCACGAATGTGCCAAATAATACCCCTCCTCTGCTCTCCAGATACACACTGACAGAGGGCTTCAGCAACACGCTGACAGGGGTCTCAAATAATCACATACAGGGGTAGCTAGCACCCTGGCAGAAGTCTCTAGTCGCTCACAAGCAACACTTCTCAACAGACGCACCACTGTCATCTTATAACCCTTCCTGGCCAATCCCGGGTATGTCAGCCCATACGACACTGCATAAATCAGCAGCTAACACACTGCTATAACCTGACGGCGGCCACTTTGTCCTCTCACAGGACCAAGTCAAGAGTCCTTGGACTGCCCGAGGTGAACTGCCCTCCTCAGCACAATCTCCTCCTTACATCACGTCTGTGAACATAAAATGCCATTAGCTAGACAGACAGTATACTGGGTGACCTTAGGATAACACCCATTCACCAGTGAACTGAAGTTGTAATTGTAGTGGCAACCTAAATGGCGCTGATCTCGATACTTCACCCCCCCAACAGAGGTCATCCTCATCGACCTCACCTTCTAACTGAGGCAAGAAACCGGAGCCTTTCACCGATGCCACGCCACAACCAACAGATGGCGTTGTCTGTGTTACACCCAATACCGGGGAGTTGGAGTGCAGATCCATAGGTGGCGCAGAAATCGCCACTCCACACTACAGTAATGGTGTTGATACCGTTACACAGCTCTACCTCATACTCCCTCGAGCATCAACAGGCCTCCCTCTTCATTAGCACATGGTAGCTGATTGAACTTACACTCTCTGGAGGTCTATACCTCTCCAGATTGGGTAATCACTTGAGCGCGCTTCCGGTCAGCAGGAACCTTGGTAGCAAGTGACTCTGATCTCCCGCGTTCGTCTGCAGGGGCTCCTGACGTCATGCTACGTCACACTCGGGGCACGACGCCATTGGTCAACCTGGCCAAGCCCTGGCCGCCGATCAATCATGCTGTTCTCAGCATGTACTGGGAGTTCACCCGGAAGCGGGAATGCTCTCCTCTCTCGCGAGCTGCTGCACCATACTTAATGATGGAGTCGTCTCCTAGCCTCATCTTAATTAAACTTAAAATCAATATTCTTCTAACTGCAGCTTCTTGCTTCCTTTCATGTTTCACGAAGGCAGGGTGTACCTTCAGGTGTGGTGTACATACACAGATAAACTGGGTGTACCTTCAGGTGTACATACACAGTATAGGCTGGGTGAACCTTCAGGTGTATATACACAGTATAGGCTGGGTGTACCTTCAGGTGTACATACACAGTATAGGCTGGGTGAACCTTCAGGTGTATATACACAGTATAGGCTGGGTGTACCTTCAGGTGTACATACACAGTATAGGCTGGGTGTACCTTCAGGTGTACATACACAGTATAGGCTGGGGTGTACCTTCAGGTGAACATACACAGTATAGGCTGGGGTGTACCTTCAGGTGTACATACACAGTATAGGCTGGGGTGTACCTTCAGGTGAACATACACAGTATAGGCTGGGGTGTACCTTCAGGTGAACATACACAGTATAGGCTGGGTGTACCTTCAGGTGTACATACACAGTATAGGCTGGGGTGTACCTTCAGGTGAACATACACAGTATAGGCTGGGGTGTACCTTCAGGTGAACATACACAATAAAGGCCGGGTGTACTTTCAGGTGTACATACACAATAAAGGCCGGGTGTACTTTCAGGTGTATATACGCAGACCGGCCGGGTGCACCTTTTTATGAACTCCCATGAAGCCTCATGGTGTGGGTCTGCCCCAACACTGATAGTTATTCCCCCACCTGACCATAGTGACGAGTCAGGGAAATTAAATAGTGCAAACAACCGTCATTAAATGTGAAAAAAGAGGAGTCACGGATGAGCACTTGGATAAGTCATTTGGAGGTGAGAGGTCGGCTGTCTACGACGTGCCGTGGGCAAAAATGATATCAGCGTGGGAGCATGTCTTGCGCAAAGGTCTCAAGACGTCACTTGTTATGAGAAACCTGAAGAGAATGACGCAATTCGTCGCTCCAGATGAAGAAAGATATCTGTGGCTTTTGGAGAAGAATTTGTGAGGAACTTCGTGAGTGAAGCGTGAGGAAGCTGTGGTAGAGCGATGTGGTGACGTATCTCTTAAATAGTGGCAACGAGTAGGGGCGACCTGACCACTAGTTGGGTGGTCGTGCCCCGGGGAACCATCTGAAGGTTATCTGGAGATGATTTCGGGGCTTTAGTGTCCCCGCGGCCCAGTCCTCGACCAGGCCTCCACCCCTAGGAAGCAGCCCGTGACAGCTGACTAACACCCAGGTACCTATTTTACTGCTAGGTAACAGGGTGAAAGAAACTCTGCCCATTGTTTCTCGCCGGCGCCTGGGATCGAACCCAGGACCACAGGATCACAAGTCCAGCGTGCTGTCCGCTCGGCCGACCGGCTCACTATTCCATAGTGGTGAATTCTACAAGAAGATTGTGTTGGAAGGTGTACCTGATTGGCACCTGTCTCGTGACCTTTCTCACGCAAGTCAAGATTAAGAGGAGCCAATTAGTGGCAGCCAAAAGAGTATGTGGGTGACTGAGCAGAGCGCCATATTTGGACGAAGTGCGACGAGTGTCGCTATCTCCATATTTTGCAGTAAGAGCTTAGTAAACAGTCATCTGTTAGTTGCTGCAGTGAGATCGTGTGCCCAGCGATCTTGTATAGTGTTTATGCAGATTCAAAAGTTTGTGGAGATAATGAAGTGATATAATGAGTTTAAGGTGAATTTGTATTATTAAGGCATGCATTATCAACGCCGGCTCGCTCGGCGGGCAGTCGCTCATTGGCAGACTGAGGGGGGAATACCCTCACCCCCCCCCCCCCCCGGCAAATGGAGATTTTTGGTGTGGGTAGGGGGAGTACCCCAACAGTAGAGGCCGGCACGCGAAAAATGAAAATGGGAGGATAATTTTGTTTAATAAATGTTATTTGTGTTTTGATGGGAGGATATAGTTTATTATTTTGTGGTAATGGAATTACAGGTTTGTTACGGACCCGAGCCCAGCGTCCGAGCACGGAGCAGTGACGACCGCGCCATCTGTGGGTCAGCTCCCGAAACCCCCTTCAAATGGACGACGACATCTAGTGAGGACGAGATATACTGGCCACAAGGGCTAGTTTCCCGTCCTGATCAGCTCATAACATAGCCGCTGCTGACCTCTGGTGAGGTGACGCTTAGACAGCAACACCATCTATGGAGTGGATAGGTGGGCGTTTGTGTCTAAGCCTGTAAGTGAGGTGCCCTAGGGTGTCCCTAGTACTGATGACGTGTCTGATTACAGAGTCGACCTGGGACTGCTGTAATGGACGTTGGATCAGTCTACCCAAGGCAGCCGTAGAACCTCCACGCATTTGCTGCTGAAGCTGTGAGTCACCCCCCCCCCCCCAGTTGAACACTGTTGTGTTAGCCTGCCTGTGAGGTGGCAGAACCAGGGATTGTCGTACCCGGGGCTGACTGGTGGAGAAGACTAGCCACTGGGGTGTTGTGGTGAGGAGAGTGATCTGTGAAATCACACGAGGCTCCTGCCTAGGGCTCGCAACCCTAGTATCGGTCGTGGAGTGGCCTACGCAGCGTTGCTGATTGGAACCTACCAGCTAAAGGCTGGATCTGTGTTTGACAGCCTCCACGACGGTGCACCCAGTGGGACTGTGATTTGGCTGGCCTGTGGCCGGGGTGGACTCGCTGGGAGAATCTAAGGATTCGTCGAGAGGCCACAAGAAGAGAACCAGAGCTACTCGTCTTGAGCACCGTTAAGCAGAGCATCCAGTGTCTTCGGAGGAAGACAAGTGATTGTAAATAAGTGTAGTTATAGTAACAGCGTGCGACTGTTTATATATTTATTTATTGGTGGTGGTGGTAAATATATATTTAATTCTGAGCAGTTTTATCCCTTCCCCTTTAAT